>NW_010532665.1:18907-28319 GCF_000687285.1 Phaethon lepturus
AGCAGGGACAGGTATCCTGGGAAGAGTACAGGGACACTGCCCAGTTGTATAGGGATGAGGTCAGGAATGCCAAGGTGTGGCTGGAGCTGAACATGGCAAGGGATGCAAAGAATAATAAGAAGGCCTTCTACAGGTATGTCATGCAGAAAAGGAAGGTCAAAGAAAGCACACCCCCACTGATGAGCAAGACTGGCAGACTGGTAACAATGGATGAGAACGCTGAGGTACTCAAGGACTTCTTTGCCTCAGTCTTCACTGGCAGTGTCTCTTCCCACACCTCTCAAGTGGATGTACTGCAAGACAGGCACTGGAGGAGCAAAGTCCCTCCCACTGTAAGAGAAGATCAGGTTTAAGAGCACCTGAGGAACCTGAGCATAAACAAGTCTACGGCACCTGATGAAATGCATCCCAGAGTCCTGAGGGAATTGGCTAATGTAGTTGCCAAGCCACTCTCCATGATATTTGAAAAGTCATGGAGGTCAGGTAAAGTCCCTGGAGACTGGAAAAAGGGAAATATTGCACCTATTTTTAAAAAAGGATCAAAAGAAAGGGACCTACCTGGGACCTACCTACGCTGGGACTTACCGACCTGTCAGCCTCACCTCTGTGCCTGGGAAGGTATGGAACAGATCCTCCTAGAAGCTCTGATAAGGCAGATGGAGGACAGGGAGGTGATTCAAGATAGCTAGCATGACTTCACCAAGGGCATGTCCTGCCTGACCAAGCTAGTGGCCTTCTGTGATGGAGTGACCACATCAGTGGACAAGGGAAGAGCTATGGATGTGGTCTATCTGGACTTCTGTAAGGCCTTTGACATGGTCCCTCACAACATCCTTCTCTCTAAATTGGAGAGAGATGGATTTGATAGCTGGACTGTTGGGTGGATGAACAATTGGTTGGATGGTCATATCCTGTGGGCAGTGGTCAGTGGCTTAATGGAGATTGGAGATGGTGTTCCTCAGGGGTCTGTACTGGGACCAGTACTTTTTAATATCTTCATCAATGACATTGACAGTGGGATTGAAGGCACCCTCAGCAAACTTGCAGATGACAGCAAGCTGAGTGGTGCAGTTGACACTCCTGCGGAACAGGATGCCATCAAGAGGGACCTGACAAGCTCAAGAAGTGAACCTCATGAGGTTCAACAAGACCAAGTACAGGGTCCTACACCTGGGTCGGGGCAACCGCCAGCATCAGTACAGGCTGGGAGATGAAGAGATTGAGAGCAGCCCTGCTGAGAAGGACTTCGGGGTTCTGGTGGATGAAAAGTTGGACATGAGCCAGCAATGTGCGCTCGCAGCCCAGAAGGCCAACTGTATCCTGGGCTGCATCCAAAGCAGCGTGGCCAGCAGGTCAAGGGAGGTGATTGTGCCCCTCTACTCTGCTCTGCTGAGTCCCCACTGGGAGTCCTGCGTCCAGCTCTGGAGCCCTCAACACAGGAAAAACATGGACCTGTTGGAGTAGGTCCAGAGGAGGGCCATCAAAATGCTCAGAGGGATGGAACACTTCTCCTGTGAGGACAGGCTGAGAGAGTTGGGGTTGTTCAGGCTGGAGAAGAGAAGGCTCCAGGGAGACCTTACTGCAGCCTTCCAGTACGTAAAGGGGGCTTATAAGAAAGATGGGGACAGACTTTTTAGCAGGGCCTGTTGCAACAGGACAAGGGGTAATGGTTTTAAACTAAAAGAGGGTAGATTTAGACTAGATCTAAAGAAGAGATTTGTTTTATGCTGAGGGTGGTGAAACACAGATTTGCACAGGTTTCCCAGAGAGGTGGCAGATGCCCCATCCCTGGAAATATTCAAGGTCAGGTTGGACGGGGCTCTGAGCAACCTGATCTAGTTGGAGATGTCCCTGCTCATTGGAGGAGATTTGCACTAGATGACCTTTAAAGGTCCCTTCCAGCCCATACCATTCTATGATTCTCTGATTCTCTGATGCATAGAGTCCTTGGGGACATTGGTGGGGGACATTTTATCTTCTGGCTTCCAATCAGTCTTAAGTTCAAGCTACACTACACTGTCAAGACAGTTTTTTATTGATTTTTGAGTGACTGTTTTTTACATTATTCTTCTGCCAAGGTCTGCCCATACATCAATATAAATCCTTCACTTCTTCAGGTACAATCAGCTATTCTGTAAGAATTGTCACTCAGGTTTCCTGACTTCACACAGTATGGCGATTAACAAAATGGAGTAAAATTGCATATTATCAGACAAAATGCAGCCAAGAGCTGTAATAACTGTCCAGGTTCTATAACCTGAATTTGACTAAATTCCTTCCTACATAATTGCATTGTTACACATTGATAATTGACTACATAATTTCTCTGACATACATATACACATTGATCAGTAGGCTTGCTATATTTTCGTCATGGGCATACCTGCAATGTTTGACAACCTCCTGACTTGATATTTTTGAACTGCAGTTGTGTGTATGCATTTGTGAATGTATGTGTGTGTGTGTATATATATGGTTTTCATCAAGTACAGATAATTCCTTTGAACTGCAGGCCTTTTGTTTTCACTAACGTGTTAGTGTCAGCATGACCCAGCGTTATTCAGCACTCCTCAGTCAGAAAAAGTTCCAGCAACTTCCCTGCTTGTTGCAATATATCACTTTTATAATCAGCTGGGTCCATGTCTACAGCAGAAGACATGGCCCAGAAAAACAGGAAAGTAAAACAGCAAAGGCCTTTTGCATTTTTGCTTTCTCCAGGTGCAGAATGCAGCTTTCAGAATGTGAATCAGGCACCTAAATGCCATCTAAATCCCACTTTTTGTACATATGTCCTTTACTGGCTCAAGCCCATAGTAAATTTGGACTGAGATTTGGTCAGCAAATTAGAATATTAATAAATGTTCCTAAAAGGGTTGTTGAAGGCAGGAAAGGAGACAGAGAAGGAAAAAGCAGAAGAGAGGAGATATACTTAAAAGGAAGGAATTTTGGGATGCTGAAATTACATGACAAATATTCCACAGGGATTTGGGAGCATGGGAACAAAGGGTGAAGGGACACAAGACCAGAAAGGAGACACACAGCCAACACTGACAGTGGCAACAGGAAAGGGGAGACTTTTGCCTGTACAGAGTCATGATTCGTTTATTCCAAAAGCTGAAATACATAAAGGCTGATGTTACATTTACAGAAGTGGAATGTTTGTTTGGAAATTACATTCTGTCTATGCCTCTGCCATTGAGTTTCACTGTATTTGATGAATCACTTCAGCTACACTTTCTAAAGGTGCATGTTCATAATAGTCTGAATATGTTGCACCTCCGTTACATCAATATTGACTGTTCACAGATGTAATTAAAGTTGATTTGCTGTGCTGTGAATATGTGAAGATCCATTAATGGTAATACTATGAAAAATGTGGTCATAGGTATTCCAACCAGCGATTTTTAATCTTAATCCCTTGGTGCCTCAGTTCTCTCTCTCTAAAATGGTGACAGTACCTATATGTGAAATTGAATTTATTAATGTTTATGAAGCAGTACCACACTCTAGTTATAAGTCTTGTAGAAACACTTATGGGGAAATTAAAAATTCCATCTCCAGACCAGGCTTTCAGTCTTACGCAGAAAGTTAACGGAGGGAGGGAGAGGAGGCCAGGCAGTGGACAATGAGGAGAATGCAAAATATGAACACGTGTGAAATTCTACAGTGATCTTGTGAAGACAGGGATCATAAGGAGAATAGAGATAATTAGATAATATATCACAAAGCACACATGCAACAGAACTGAATTAAGGTTATAGTGACTTTATTCTAGTCAAAATTTTTTCAATACTTGATTTTTTAATTTAGAATGGAGTGGAATGGAATGGAATGGAATGGAATGGAATGGAATGGAGTAGAATAGAACAGTTCAGTTCCAGTTGAAAGGGACCTACAATGATCATCTAATCCAACTGCCTGACCAATTCAGGTCTGACCAAAAGTTAAAGCATGTTGTTAAGGGTATTGTCCACATGTCTTAAACACTGACAAGCATGGGGCATTGACCACCTCTCTAGGAAGCCTATTCTGGTGTTTGATCACTCACTTGGTAAAGAAATGCTTCTTAATGTCCAGTCAAAACCTCCCCTGGTGCAGCTCTGAACTATTCCCACAAGTGCTACCACTGGATACCAGGGAAAAGAGATCAGCACCTCCCTCTCCACTTCCCCTCAGGAACCTGTAGAGAGCAATGAGGTTGCCTCTCAGCCTCCTTCTCTCCGAACTAGACAAACCCAGGCTCCTTATCCGCTCCTCATAGGACATGCCTTCCAGCCCTTTCACCAGCCTTGTTCCCCTCATCTGGAGGCATTCAAGTACCTTCACATCCTTCTTAAATTGTGGGGCCCAGAACTGCACACAGTATTCAAAGTAAGGCCACACCAACATTGAATACAGGGGGATAATCACCTCTTTTGACCGGCTGGTTATGCTGTGCTTGATGCACCCCAGGATGCGGTTTGCCCTCTTGTCTGCCAGGGCACACTGCTGACTCATATGGAGCCTGGAGTCACCCAGCACCCCCAGATCCATTTCTGCAGGGCTGCCCTCCAGATAAATATGATGACTTTCTTTGTAAAATACAGTGAGAAAAAAATAGAGTAGACTGTTAACTAATGCAGTATTAAATACATTTTGTTTCCTAAATTCATACTGAAATTAAATGTTCATCCATTTATATTTTAATTTATTCTAATGCAGAAAAGTATTAAGTCCCAGCTTCCTTTGTTTTTGCCACAGGTCACACTCAGTGCTACGCAGTGCCTCTGGGGAGGTGACAGGTGGTGCAGAAAGTTGGGATGAGGGTGTCTCTGCTCCTGGCTTCTTGTTCTCCTCTGTTCCATGTGTTGCACATGGCTGCAGACCCTCAGGCCTGTCATTGTCCTGGAGTGGGTCACTCACAGCCACAGTCCCTCAGGGTTGTCCCTGCTGTGGCATGAAGTGCCTCATTCCAAGACTGCATCTCTAGCTGTGTCCTCAGTGATGTCTCCTGCCTGTTTCCTCCATGCCTCTTTCATGTCTCCCCTGTTTTGTTCATCCTCCCAGAAACTGCCACTCTTAAATATGTTTGAGCAGCTCCTTGAACTGGTGGCAGATTTGGCAGATGATGGGTTGTTTAGGTCCATTTCAGAGTAGCTCCTTGTTCTTTCCACACAGGTCACCCTCCAGCACCCTGCCACCAAGACCCTGCCAGGTGTGACTACAAGACAGACAGTCATATAAATATCACAGAATCACAGAAACACTAGGTTGGAAAGGCCCTTCAAGATCATCAAGTCCAACCATTAATCCAGCGCCACCATGTCCCCTAGACCATGTCCTGAAGCACCACATCCACACGTTTCTTGAACACTTCCAGAGATGGCGACTCCACCACCTCCCTGGGCAGCCTGTTCCAATGCCTGACCACCCTCTCAGTGAAGAAATTTTTCCTAATATCCAATCTAAACCTCCCCTGGCGCAACTTGAAGCCATTTCCTCTTGTCCTATCGCTAGTTACTTGGGAGAAGAGGCCAACACCCTCGTCGCCACAACCCCCTTTCAGGTAGTTGTATAGAGCGATAAGGTCTCCTCTCAGCCTCCTCTTCTCCAGACTAAACAACCCCAGTTCCCTCAGCCGCTCCTCATAAGACTTGTGCTCCAGACCCCTCACCAGCTTCGTTGCCCTTCTCTGGACACGCTCCAGCACCTCAACATCCTTCTTGTAGTGAGGGGGATGAATTTTTGAATATTGAATACATCGACAGAACTTAAAGCTAAAGGAGATTATGAGAATAGTTTTCCTCACCTCACTGGCCCACTTTGTGATGCTTTTTCTGAGGAACTTGATTTTTTCTATTTGACTGGAGACTGACAGGTTGGACAGCTTGTGCACACCTTCATAAAGTGCAATTATTAAATGTCTGAATGCATCGTTTCCTTCTGCCAGGTTTCATCTCACTTCTTTCTGTGTTTTTCTCACTTATGATTATTGGAAATGAAATTGAAAATATAAGGTTAAAAAGGAAAATAATAAATTGCACATACGATAAACATCAGGGAAGTGAACAGGGGCAATAAATTAAATATAAACAGATGATATAAGTAATCTGATGGATTAATATGTACGACTGGGCTTCTTTAAAGATGTCCAATATATTCTGGACTGGAAAATCAATCATCTACAGAGATAATACAGTATAAAAATTCTACAATTATGATAACAGTACTAGACAATTTTTTTCCTGAAAATTGGTGCAGAATTAAAAAAATATCCTTTGTTCAATTTCCAGATGGATATGTATTATTGACCAGGAAATGAAAACCAATTCATTAGAGAATAAGAAGGACCCAGTGTATTCACAATCAAGAAGCAATTCCTTGTTCCCACAAATGGAGCCACTTTGCCCATGATAGGGAAACACATGCTTTGATTGATTTCACAAGAGAGAGACATGGAACATTTAACCAATGTGCCACAAGAGTTACCTTGTTAGGACTCTGTATCAATGTTTTGGTCTTCTGTTTTCAAATGTGTACTCCATAGAAATCTTTTCCAAAGCTTCAGCCTCTAGTGGACTGGAGTTTTCAGATGGCTTTGCAGTGCCCTGCTAGATTCAGGGTTCAAACCTGACTACTTCTGTCATAAAGACTGGTCTCTGTGCCTCACTTACATCAGTCTCATCTGACTTTAACCCCTATGACCAAACCACTTTCTGAAGTTGCTATTCAAATATTGATGAAAAGCAATTATGAGCCTAATGTTGGAGCCCAAGTTAGGTACCAAAAACTTACACAGATTTAATCCAGGCCTTTCCCTCCTTTGTAGTCATGTGAAATCCTGCCAGCCAGACTTGTTGATGGCATGTTGGCATAGCAGGCTACAACTATTCTCACTGAGTTTTTTCAGCTATGAAATGAATTTCAGCTAATTCCTGAATATTTCTTTTTAGAGAAAATCTTCTTACTTGTGCTATCACTTTCTCGTTTGTAGAACAGAATCTCAAGCTGATATATACAGGCTATTGTCTAATAATATGTATTCATAGGTTAATAATTTGATATTAAAAATCCACAATATGTTGATTTTATCACATTAAGAAATTTTTAAAAGCATATCAGTGTTCCAAAAGATGATATCAAAGTAATAGGTAATTAAAAATTAAAGTAGGATAAAATTAACAACCTTGATTTTCAGTTTCAATGTTTTAGGTTATCAAATTAACCATCATGTTGAGAATGAGGTGAAAAACAGTTTTTCTGCCAAGACATTTCAAGTAACAGCTGTGTTCAGATAAACTGACACTACATGAAGGAAAGAGTAGTAACAAGAAGAAAATAAAAGCACATGTCACAACAGTACTTAAACATTATTGGATTTTGTTTTTTTTAAAGAACAACCAGCAGTGGGAGTAGAGATCAGAGCCCATGTCTCTTCTTTCCACAGAAAGGGCTATAACTAGTGGGCTATAGAGTAAAACTCTCTTTTTCAAGTCCAATAAATCTTAAATTGTTTTCTGCAAAGAAACCGCCTTCAGCAGACTAGCTTGATAATGCCACAGTAACAGAGCAACTCAAGGTAACGTTTTTAGGACTTAGGAGATGAGAATGTTGATCCTTAAAAAGAAGAAAACAGTACCTTGGAATCTGTAGTGCTAGACTGGTATGTTGTCAGGGAACAATTTTGCTTCTCCAGTATACTTTATCCTTTTGTTTTGAATATTTATGCTATTGTTCCTGCTGTTAAAGGTCGAAGTGGCTCTTTCATGGGAAGCTCTGATTTCATGGCACCTTGGTATTCTGTTTATAGCTACAGTCATGTCAATTCATGGATTCAGTTCAGTTTCTGTGGAGGCATCTGATGCACTGGCTGAAGTATATCATGTTATGGAATGCAAATATATATAATTCATAGACTTGATAATTCCTTGTGTAGGGTATTTGGCTAACCATATAGAGGAAAAATTAAAATGTCTTGTCTAAAATATTTATAAATCAATACAGCATGAGATTTTAAAATACTACATGTCAATACCCTGCCCTTTAAAACAAAACTCTAAGGTATTGCGTTGAACTGAGTATCTGTATTTTTTTTCTACTGCAATCACTAGAATGAAGATGTGAATGCAACTGGGTAAGTACTGTGAAAGTGGCAAGCAATTAGCAAGTTAACAAATGAACAAATTAAGAAACAAAACCTGACCAATAAACCAATTGGTATACTAGAAAACTGATAAATTGGCAAATAGCTTGGTAGGAAGGGAGACACGCTTGAAGTTTATTAGAAAGGGCATCTTAGGTACTGTAGGTTGGGAAAATTGATTCAAGACCCTCTCAAGCACTGAGTAGTAGTCTTTTGCTGTGATGTTGTGAACAAGAAAAGGAGTAAAGTGGAAGACTAGGAGTAGGGGCTTCGACATTCTATAATCAAGTCATGTGAGAAGTATTAACCAAGAACTTGGTAATCTTTGGGCAAAAAAGCTATTACATTACTGTACATAACATTTTGATAAAGATAAACAACTATCCCATACTTCAGTGATGGCTAAATGGTAGACTGGATATCATGAGTAGTATGAATATGTGAATATATGAAATATATGAAGTATGCAATGGTGTTTAGTAGAAGACTACTTTACATGAAATGCTTGCATCTGCCAGCGATCCTTGGTTACCATCCTGAGCCCACAAGGTAGAGCTTGGAGATAATGTGATTCACATCACTTTTTATTTTAAGTTGCAAAGTTTTAAGTTGTTTGATTATTTGTCCATGTGGTGGGTTGACCTTGGCTGACTGCCAGACACCACCCAGCTGTCACTCCTACTCCTCAACAGAACAGGGAGAGAAAATAAGATGGACAACCTCATGGACTGAGGTAAGGACAGGGAGATCACTTACCAGTTACAGTCACTGGCAAAACAGACTTGACTTGGGGAAAATTAATTTAATTTGTTAAAAAAATAAAAATAAAGTAAGATGGTGAGAAATAAAGACAAAAATAAAACACCTTCCCCCCACCCCTTTCCCCAGGCTTAACTTCACTCCTTAATTCCTGACTCCTCTACCTCTCCTCCTCCTGCCCCAAGCAGCACAGGGAGCCTGGGGAATGGAGGTTGCAATCAGGCAATAGCAGTTCTTCTCCGCTCCTCCCTCCGCCTTACACTTTTCCTCTGCCCTATCATGGGGTCCTTCCCACAGGACACAGTCCTTCCCAAACTTCTCCAAAATGGGCCCGTCCCATAGGCTGCATTCCTTCAAGAACTGCTCTAGCATGGGTCCTTTCCATATGGTACAGTCCTTCAGAAACAGACTGCTCAAGTGTGGGTTCCCTACAGGCCATAGTTCCTGCCAGAAAATCTGGTCCTGCATGGGCTCCTCTCCATGGGCCACACCTCCTGCTTGGAGGTGTGGCCCATGTGTTCGCCATTTCGG
>NW_010532666.1:0-43760 GCF_000687285.1 Phaethon lepturus
TTGAGATTTTTTGTTTTGGTTTTGTCTTTTTAATGACTTTTATAATAAAAAATAGGCGAGAACTGTACCTTTAAAGTGTACAAGTTTACTCAGTGTTACCTGAGTAAAATCCTCAGGTAGGGATTTCCTGTGGAGGCCACAGCAAAATGAGAAGGTTGAGTTATAACAAGTGATTTTGGATGTTGGAGTTATTTGGGTGAATAAGATACATAATGAATTTCCACTGTACTACATGTACCAGCATCTTAGGGGTGTGGGATAGCAACATTTGAGGGATTTACACCATCCAAGTATCTCCAGGCTGCTATGAGGTCTTACAAGATGAGGAATTCTACCTGGGGAACTTTTTACCTTGGGGCAGAGCACCATTTCTACAAGCACTGTCACATCCACAGGCGCTTGGGCTTAAGGCCTAATATTTTTCCCGAGCAACGTCTCAGAGCTGCTGCAATTACTGCAAGTGGACTGAATATTTCAGTATCTAGTGTAGGCAGAGGCTAGTAAGCTATTCATATGAAGCATTTATCTATGTAAACTTCACTAGGCCTTGTCAAGTGCATAGTAAATAAAACTGATTAAAGTAACAGCATGACAGGCCCAGCTGAGGAAGCTTTTGGTAACTGTCGATGACTTTTCATGAGAGCTTAAAGACTGTGTTTGCGTGTGGCGCATACTAGTGGCATGTATAGTTCACGGGCATTATAATCCTTGGGGTTAGGCCTTTGTAGCGTTGGGCTAACAATGTCACAGATAATCCAACCTTCATACAACATAATGAGGTTATCAGCACTGGGCTTCAGACAAGCTTTCAGATTAAAAATACCTAAAGGAAATCGTAGGAGGTCCCTCTTCATGGACAGTATTAGCACATCATCGCTTGGCTATTGGTGCAGCAATGTACATTCGAGTCTTGTACCATGTGGAGATTTTGCATGAGGTATTGCCCTCTTGTGGCTGCTCAACAAAGATGGGTAACTGTCCGTCAGTGGAAGTGTCATGAAGCCCGTTTTGGAAGATAGAAGAGCATAGTACCAGTTCTTCTCACAGCTACGGATGAGACGAGTTCCTTAGTGTATCTCTTTCTGGCATCTGGGTTTATTACACAATGCTTAGCTCCATTCTTTGTTGCAAAACTTCATAGGAAGTATGATGTCTGACGGTCCTAGCGTTAACTGCACTACACAAAGATCTGGACGACATGGGTTTATTCCAGCCACAAGTCTACACAGCCATAGCGGAATTGGCCTGTGCTTTGTAACCCCTGGAGAACTTCCTTTAGGGAAGTGATTGTGCCCCTGTACTCGGCACTGGTGAGGCTGCACCTCAAACACTCTGTTCAGTGTTGGGCCCCTCACTACAAGAAGGACGTTGAGGTGCTGGAGCGTGTCCAGAGAAGGGCAACGAAGCTGGTGAGGGGTCTGGAGCACAAGTCTTATGACGAGTGGCTGAGGGAACTGGAGTTGTTCAGTCTGGAGAAGAGGAGGCTGAGGGGAGCCCTCATCACTCTCTACAGCTACCTGAAAGGGGGTTGTGGTGAGGTGGGGGTTGGTCTCTTCTCCCAGGTAACCAGCAATAGGATAAGAGGAAATGGCCTCAAGTTGCACCGGGGAGGTTTAAACTGGATATTAGGAAATATTTCTTTACAGAGAGAGTGGTCAAGCATTGGAACAGGCTGCCCAGGGAGGTGGAGGAGTCATCATCACTGGAAGTGTTCAAAAAATGTGGATGTGGCACTTTGGGACGTTGTGTAGTGGGCATGGTGCTGTTGGGCCGACAGTTGGACTTGATCTTAAAGGTCTTTTTCTAACCTTAATGATCCTGTGAGCTCCTATTTATCTTCTGACATATGCAAAGGTCTCAATTTTGTAAGAGATGCTGCAAGCATAGCAAGCAGGCTTTAAGAATGATTGATAAATGGTATAATTCATATTAACAGTGCAGAAGTTCTGGGCAGGTAATACTGGTACAGGAACAGGTCTGCCATGCTGTACCTCGGATGGAAAGTGGTACTCCCATAAACAAATGCATAATGCATGGATGCTTTCTGGATACAGGGGGGAATTTTTGTTAGCTTTTCAAAGTAGGGCTGGTAATTTATGTTCCTTCTTATGCCAGGGTACACATCTTCAAGTAGTGCATGGATTTCACCAGTGGCTTATCTTCTGTCATTTCTGTAGGGCCTATAGAAAGTTAAAAGGTTGCTCGTCTGCAACAAGAATTAGAGATTGCCCATAAAATCAACACGGAAGGCATTTATCCTGGCACACGATGCTGTCCTAGCTGCCCTTGCAACACCAGTACAACTGCTCCACAGCAGTCACCGAGGTTCTGCTCTCGACACTGCAAAGACTCTGTTACTGCTGCTGTTGTCGAAGGTATGCTCATTTGCGGAGTAGCTGTTGACAATTTATTTTGACCCAATATCTGTAAGCAATAGACTTCAGGCTCCAGAGAAGGACGAATTGGTTAGACAACAATTTGTGATCAAGTAATTTTAAGGCTGTAGTTTAATTAGAACATTGGACTCTTGTGAGATGAACTCCAGTAATCTGGAGTGGCACCTGAGGCGGGCTGGCAGGACCTAGGGAGAATGACACCGTCTACGTTTTCCTGGGAGTAGACTCAAGTATCAAACCACAGCCTTTTAAAAATGTCCTACAGGAATCAAAGGAGTGGGGATGAAGAAACAGTTTATCACATTTCCAGCCCCCTTTGACAATGTTCTGGAAGAGCCTCATATATGCAATAAAGGTAGCATATCCAAAAAAAAGCTTCAGAGATACTTCTCCTGAGATACATCCTCACATGTTTATAAAACCTCATTAAAGAAAAGAGGCACTTAGCCTTGCAGTCAAGCTAGTGTTTTTTCTGGTGCTTGCAGATGTCTGTAGGAATATTCCTATGCTGCTAAACCTGGACCCATCACCTTCTTAATAGATTGATGTTCCTGAATCTACAGTGAAATCCTTTTTCTGTTGTATGTAGATATTCCAATCGGCTGTAGAAAGAAGAAAAAGGATAGTCATGTTTCCTGGATATACAAAAGACTAAATATTACCAGTAATTAATTCTTTGTAGCAGTGAGTATTTCTGTGTTGGGTTTCTGTTGTCTTTCACCTGAATAAGTTCCCCATTTTAAAAAGTGATGCTGTGATTTAAAGCACCGTGTGCCTTTTATTTCTGCTGACTAAAATATTTCTTATGGTATTTTAAGCTCTGGCTTTGGTCCCTTTCAAGCTTGAAGCAAGCTTCTGTGAGAACATGAGATAATAGATGAGCCTGTCTCAGATGGGACATCTCAGTCACCGATTTAATCTGTTCTCTGTATCCCTTACAAATGAGAACATTTTACAATATTCACACTATCTCAATCATGCTCTAATCTGCAAACAATGAGGTTGCTTGTGCTGAACTTTGCTTTCTCTCTGTAGGGTAGATGGAAAGATCCTTCAATGCCAAGTGTCCCAAGACTTCTTTGAAATGGGAGAAGGGGTGGGGGGAATAAGTCCAGCTAGATCCTAGAAATAGTAATACTATTATGGCAGTCTAAGGTAAAATTTATAGAAAGGAGGGAGGTATTTAGTTGGCTATTAGATTGTGTCTCTTTTTATATCCCACTGGGCAAAGCTGGAAAAAACCAAAATGCATCTGGGGTATACTACCTTTCTGTTGATGACCAGGGATTGAAGTCTTCTGCAACAGCATTACTTGCTTAAATTCCAGTCTTTAGTTTTGGCTAGTAATCCAGATCCATTTGGTGATATTTAGTGTTGATGATAATTTATGATGAAAGGATTTGGAGAGATCTATACTCCACCCCCTGCCTTTGCTCACAGTACGGCTTCCTTCAAAGCCCAGTTAGGTTGCTCAGGACTCTGTCCAACTGAGCTAGCCTTGCAAGAACTAAACTTTTTTGATGAATCACTGTTAAGCTTAATACCTATATTTTGTCTTTTACATTAGGTATATGTGAGTAAAATTTAGATATTGTGTGGCAATGTAAACTTGCAACTATTTTTGAACTGCAAAACAGACCAAAAAAAAAATCACACTCTTTAGGAGGGAGATGCAATTTTGACTAAGTTACAACTTCTTTCTTCCAGGTAAACCTCTGCAATAATTTCCCCAATGAAAGAGAAGATGCAGAGGGTCAACCTATCAACGGTGTCTGAGTTTGTTCTTGTAGGCCTTTCTGATGCTCCAGAAGTCAATTTTCTTCTTTGTGCTGTTTTTGATCATTTATTTGGCCACCATGGAGGGCAACATCACAATCCTTGTTGCCATTAGCACAGACACTCGTCTGCACAACCCCATGTACTTCTTCCTTGGCAACTTATCCTTAATGGATATCTTATGTCCCACTATCACTGTGCCAAAGATGCTGGAAGCCTTGTTGCTTGAGAACAAGGTGATTTCATTAGCTGGCTGCATGCTCCAGCTGTTCTTCCTCGTTGTTGTAGGCACAGAGATTTTTCTCTTGGCTGTGATGGCATATGACTGTTTTGTTGCAATATGTCATCTGCTGTAGTATGTGACTATGATGAGTATGAAACTGTGTGCTCACCTAGCCACTGGCACCTGGATAGTAGGATTTTTTAATTCTGTTGCACACATCTTTGATTTTTGCGCTTTTTTTTGTGATTCTAATGAATTTGACCAACATTACTGTGATATTCCTCCTATGCTGGCCCGCTCCTGCTCACCTACTTACAGTACTGAACTGGTAATTCTCACAGTTGCTGGGGTCCTTGGAAGCAGCACCTTTGTGGTTACTCTGATCTCCTATACCTACATCCTCTTGGCTGTCCTGTGCATGAGCTCTTCTGAAAGCTGGCACAAAGCTTTTTCCACTTGTGGTTCTCACTTGACAGGAGTATGCCTTTTCTATGGGACCACTATTTGCACGTATGTATGGCCTTCCTCCACCTACTTGCCTAGTCAGGATAGGATAGTTTCCATGCTCTAAGGAATCCTCACCCCCCTGCTAAACCCCATAATCTACAGCCTGAGGAACAAAGAAGCTAAATATGCCCCAAGAATAGTGATCAGCCGGGTAAGAACTGCTTTAGCAAGACAAGACCATCTCTGTCTCTGTTCTCTGGACCCCCCAGCAATTGGATAAGCACTGCAGTTTGTGACTGACCTTCTCTAAATTTAGCCATCTAAAAGGTAGATGCTGGAATCAAAACTCTGTCTCTGGGCTTCCTTTACAGTTAAAAGGGAGAGGTGTGCACCTCCAGAAGGCCAACTGGATTGCACGGCTTTGGGTCATTATCATGGGAGGAGTTGAATTCAGTTGATGATGTTTTCTTTTCACTGAGCACAGAAGAAACTTAGATGAGAGTCTTAGCCCTAGACATGGGTGTTGGATACATATCTTAGGGTGTGAATGCTGGGAATTGGTACTGTTGGCAACTTGGATATACATTCTTCTGTACTAGAGCAGCTTATAGGACTGGTGACTTACAGACCACAATGCTCCTGCAAAAAATGTAAGCACATCCTTTGTGGGAGATTGACTGGAAGGAAGGCTCCTTTGCCATCATTTAAGGTCATCAGTCTGGGTGTATTTTCAACCAGCATGCCAAGAATCCAGCTGCAACACCTGCAGTGCCACCAGATGCAATCTGGCCATAGTTGGCACCATGTATCTCAGAGTCAGTCTGCTGGGGGGCAAATCCATTCCCATAAACTAGAGATGTCCACTATGCTCATGTCTGTAATTAGGTAGCTGCCCAAGACTATGGCCAGTGGGGGGAAAGGGAGGCTTTGCAGTCATGGGCTTTTACCACTGTGCAGGCACACTCTGGCTTTTCTCAGTGTTGGCAGACTGAAGCAAGGTTTACAGAGGGTGCTTTAGGTCTGAGTCCATCATTAGAAGATGTGGCTGACAAAGGTGGAAATGGATGTGCGAGAATGCTGTGCAATCTCTGCGCATCGTGGCTATAAATCTGTGTATATCTTGGCGATGAGGCTCTATGTTGGGATGATAAAATCTTGAGATGGATCTTGGGCTGTGTTAAAGTGCTGTGGCATGTCATTGCAGCTGCTGTGTCTGGTGCTAAACAAACAACTTTATTGTTTCCACACTGTTCCTTACTGAAACCAAATGCCAAGGATGTCTGTCTTAGTGGCCTTTTTTGTGGTTGCTGTCTTGATGTAAAGGATAAGCTAATGATTTTCCTGCAGGAACTCGTATCTTAGTGGTAACAAATGCACATTCTTAATATTAAACCAGTGGAAATAATTTAAGCTTCATCCATTTTCAGCTGTTGGTCATGTTGACAATGGGTTCAAAAGCCAACTGTCATGACCAAAGACCTTTTCTCCAGGGTGATAGGTTCTGGATTTTCTGGGGTTTTCTTTTGTTTTTTTAGGTATATTTCACCAACTTAAGAAAAATGCATGCAAGTCCATTCAAGACCACTTACATTTCCAAGCCGAGCATTAAGAAGTTGGTAAGGCTGCCCATGTAGCTGTAATGCTACAGAGCTTCCCACAGCATTCAATGTCCTCATCTACAGTAAGGTTGCAACTCTGTTTTCTAAACACAAGTGTTAATGGCATGCAAGATGACCTAAGGTATCTTTCCTGGTCCATAGTTCCTGCTCCCATAAAAAGTACAGACTACTTAGAGTAGGTGAAAAGATTGGAATTCACCAGTCACCGACTGGGTGAAAAGATCAGAAGTCATCTGCTGCCAAATAGGGGCTATTAACCTATTATAAGCAGAGCAACAGATGTTCACACAGGGTTTCCTGTGATTCTTGAACTGTGACAGTGGAAACTATTTTAAAAAAAGCCATTTATTCCAAAGCCATCTGACAAATCACAAGACATGCATCAATATGGAGAAAGTGACAGTCTGCACTTCAAAAAAAAGAAAGTGCATGGAAAACTCTGCATAGGCCAGAGCACCATTCTGCTTCTGGGGTCAGTTAACTGCTCTGCAGCAGCCCAGAAATTCCTACAGATGTTATATGGGTGTGGGGAAGGAGCAGCCATGCTCAGTTTCCTTGCAAATCTAAAGATTCTGGTGGTTAAATCTGGGACTATGAGATCAAACTTGTTCAAGAAGTGTTTCCCTCTTACGCCTCACTAGCTTTTTGAATGTTTGGTATTGTATCTGTTGGATAGGAGAGCGGTGATCAGCTGTGAGTACCAGTCTAAGGGCTGACGTCTGCCGAGTGGGTCAGCATTAATGTGGCCCGTGTGGATGCCTGGATGGAATAAGGGACAGACTGGTTCAGTGAAGATGACTCTAGAAGTGTAGAGGTGTGAGTGACTAGTTATATTCTAAAGAGAGACTTTCATAGCTGAGGAAGACCTCAGCCTGCATGGGTTTGGCCGTGAGCAGCAGAAGGGATGGTCATGGCCGTGTCTTTCATGCCATAGCTGCACCATCCAGAAGCCCAACTCCTGCATGGGGTCCCCTGCCTGGTGGCTGCCTGAATTCTAGCAGACACCCACAGCCCAGTGGCTTTTGTCCCTGCTCCAACCTCTCGGCAGCAGTGGCTGGAGGTGCAGAAGGATGACCCCAGCATGCAGTGAAATGCCAAGAGCTGTATAGCAGCTCCTAGGGGATGTTGGCGAAATAGATGCCCCTGAGGCTGTCGGAGCACCAGGCTGGGGTGAGCTGCCTGAGGGTCCAGAGTTACTTCTAGGACCAAGAAGGGAGGATGGGGAAGCAGGGGAAATCCAAGGGAGGGAGAGGTGGATCCATGTGGGAAAGAGGAGATGACAATGACCCCCTGCCCCAGCACTACATGTTTGTGCTTTGCCATCTACGTGCACAGACCCTTCATTGAATTCAGTGCATCTTAACTAGATGGGCAGAGCAGGAGAAATGTGAGGCTCTGCCCTCCCGCGCTGCACTTCTAACCCAGTCTTGGACACTTTGTCAGACCTCTCTCATCCTGGAACAGAGTAGCTGCAGATGCAGGGCACCCTTCTGGTGTCTCTCTTGGATTTGAGGAAAGACCTGCTGTGACCTATGTTCCTGCTGTGAATTCAATGTTATATTCCCCTATACCAGAGGAGCTGAGGGGAAAGAACAATCCCGGTGTTCTTATATAGCATTTTCAACCATAGGGTGCTTCCCTAGTGAAGAACTATAGAGGATTTGTAGTATGTTATTCGTTCCTGTGGCATCTCGAACATCATCCTTTTTGCTGGAGACTGGCTTCTGTGTTGGTACCCTGAACTTTATCTCTAGGCTAAGCAGTGTGAATAATTCCTTTTCAACATAACCATCCCTCCACCTAGCTCAGGGACTTTATGGTTTAATTTCAGTGCTCCCTGAAATGCACCCCTAGTTGAGCTCTTCTAATGCTTAATGACTTCATGGTCTCCAGGTTACACCTTGTCCTACCCCATTATGGTAACAAGATGTCTCTATCCTGCTAGATCCTACAGAGGTAGTGTATGCGTCCACATATCAGGTGGCAGAAACAGAGGCCTCTACCTTGTCTGAGATGGAAATTAGACATAAATCCTTGATCCTTTTTAAAATGAAACGCCAAATACATTAAATGGTTTTAGGGATTAGTCATGAAAATCTCTCTCCTCTCCCTGCTTGCTGGGTGTATGATGTTTGGGATGTTGCTGGAATCCTCCATTCCCTTCTGAGTGACCCCTCTCTGATATTAGGAGAAACACAAAGGGTTCCTTTGGCTGCAGAAGCAAGTTTGGCACCTGTGGTATGGTCAGAAACACAAGTTTATGGTTTGACTCCAGGCTGTGTTCATTAGACTCAAGGTTCATCATCTGGCAGCTGCTGGGTGGGTCCATGTGTGAGCCTGAAATCTATTCAGGTGGTACTGTGGACCACTGGAGCCTCTGACTGTGTTTGCTGCTACAGTTCTGCTTTTTCTCATTTTTTTGCTGTTTGCTGCATACAATCCTAATGGGAAGAGATGAAGTGAGATGATGCTGTTTCCTGCAGTTCATCCCTCTCTTCACCACTCTTCTGGCTGGTACCTGGGTAGCTGAAATGCAGGAGTTGCTGTAGTATATCTAGGAACTGGCAGTGTGTTACCATCAGGTAGGCAATCCTCCTTGAAGGTGTGGTATCTAACACAAGCCTGGTGGAGCTGCCTGCTAAAACTTGGGCTCACCTGGCATAAAGGAACTCAGAAAACCTGGTTCTGTTTCAGACTTCTATAAATCCTTAAAGTTGAGATTTATCCTAATATATTTGTCTTTCAAATAGGCGTTTTGGTTCAAGATTTTTTCCTACAAATATTCTCAATGGACTTGTCTGATGCTGTCTGTAGTTGAAGAGGTAACAATGTGAGATCATGTGAGGCATAACCATGTTGTAGTGCCACTGCGAGAGCGGTTGTCACCATATGAAATTAGTTCTGGGGGATTGCTTAGTGACATACCCCTCTTTTGGGTGTCAGGGAAAATGGGGAGTCTTGCAGTAGGAAGGAGCCTGCCTACTCTCACAACAGAGAGGTGTGGTAATGAGCAATCTTAGATATTGCACCCTTTTCCTCTCTCTCTGGCAGGGACAGCCCACCTACTTGCACATTCAATTATTCTCTTTTTGGCAATTCTCAGGTTTTTAGACCTGTCTGGACTCATGAATCAATATGGTTCTCACAGAGGAATGCAGCCTTGCTACTGTCCTTTGAAGGGCTTATTTGATGTCCTTGTTCCTCAGGCTGTAAATCATAGGATTTGTGCTCTGTGGAGAATTTTGAACTGGGTGTGAAGTACATGAAGGAGCTTGTCCCATAGAATATGGTGGCAGGAGTTAGGTGGGAAGCAGAGGTGGAGAAGGCTTTTCATCTGCCTTTGGTGGACTTAATCTTCTGGATGGCAACTCTGATGCGGATGTAGGAGGTGAGAGCGAAGTGGATGGTTGAGGACCAGGTCAGTGATGCATGTGTCAGGGCAGGAGAGATTTGGGATGGGGGGCATGGCACAGAAATGACTGATGTTGGAATCGCAGAAGGACAGGCGGCATATAAATAAAATCTGAATAGTTGCATTCACACAGCTCGTGAGGCAGAATCCACACAGAAGGAACACATGGAACCCCTTGGACATGATGACAGGGTAGAGCAAGGGGTTACAGGTGGTTGTAAACCAGCCATACGCTGTCATGCCCAAGAGGTAGCACTCTCCTGTCACTGCAATGCGGAACAGGAAGATCTGAGCCGTGCATGCTGTGTATGATATGACTTTTGTCTTGGCTGCAAAGGTCATCATTACAGCTAAACTCGAAGAAGGAAAGGCTGTTGATGAAGAAGAACATGGAGGTGTGGAGGCTGTGCTGATGAACACAATCATCCCCAGATTTCCCAGTAGAGTCAGCAGGTATATTCTTCATGAGGGTAGTGAACTAATATGTTTTGGTTTTGTTTTGTTATGTTTTCCCAAAATCACGTTAAGGGTGCTACTGGTTTGCAGTGCTCTTCAGCGAGGAAGGGCACAAACCAAACAAAAAAAACCCCCATAGAATAAGGCAAGAGAAGTATATGCATATACAAACATGAATAGCCTGCTGAAAATGTCAAGATATCTTGGTTCACAGCTGATAAATATTCTGATGATTTGAGAGTCTAGCTACCTTCTTGTCAAACAGAAAGCCTGGAATGTATTGAAGTTTGCCAAAGAAATAAAAAAAAGTAATCAATAGAACATAATGGTCACAAATGGCATAAAATAGTCTAATTTGGCTTTATTTATATGCCTCCTGGCACCACGCGGAGGGTGAGCACGCAGCACTGCGGAGAGCGAAGCCACGCTGGGGGAGTGGGGTGACCCTCACCTGTGGGGGTGGGAGGAATGCACCAGCCCCACAGATGTCCCCTCCTTGTTCCTCCCCCGGTCATTGGGATGGGACTCCCTCAGGGCCCCGGCGTGGGGCTTGTTCTATAGCAAACCCCAGAGAATGCACCAGCCCCACAGACGTCCCCTCCTTGTTCCTCCCCCAGTCATTGGGATGGGACTCCCTCAGGGCCCTGGCGTGGGGCTTGTTCTATAGCAAACCCCAGCAAAGCCACGTCTCCCGTGGGCGTGGGGCTGTGGCAGCAGCTCTGCTGCTGGGGGCTGTGAGCACGGCCAGCTGGGCACGCTGGCCCCGGCACAGGGGAAGAGCACGGTCTCACCTGGGTGCCCCCCTTCCGTCAGCCGCCTCCACCATCGGCCGCAGGGAGAGACCTGCGGGCACAGCAGCACTGGCTCAGTGACCTCGGCCGAGCCCCGACTCGTGCTGCATGGGGGTCCCTGCCAGCCCCAGTTCCCTGGGACTGGGGCCCTCCTGCGGAGCAGGGGCCCTGTGGCTGGCCAGTCTCCCTGGGAAGGGCTCCCCAGGAGCCTCCCTCCCACCCGGTGCCGTTTGCTGGAGAGGCGGCACCGGCAGCGCTGGGCAGCCCAGGCTGCCAGGAGCAGGAGGAAGCTGCTGGCCCAGATGAGGGGCAGCCAGATGTGCTGGGTCAGACCCATGGTGTCTGGCATGGTGGGGCTGGGGTCAAGGGCATGGGAGCATGTGCAGCCCTTCTGTCCCTTGGGGACAGGGTGGGGACAGTGAGGTCATGGCCACTGTGAGGCTGTTGAGCGCATAAGAAGCGCTGCAGGGGATGACGACGGGATGGGTGACTGGCCTGGGAAAGCGATGCTGAAGAAGGGCAGAGCCAAAGGCCCCAGAGCAGTGGAGGGTGATGGCGGGGGCTGAGGCAGCCAGGATGGACCCAGAGAGCAGGGCAGGCAGCTTGCCTAGCACTATTTTCTCTCTGCATCCCACTATTCTGCTTCCTCTTCATGTTTTCTTGCTCCATCCCTCTGTCCTGCTCTCCATCAGTATATTTTCTTTGTAATCTCTGTCCTTCTCCCTGTCTCTTTTTCCCTATCCCACCGTTATTTTCCTTGTCCCTCTTTTTGTCTTTCTGTCCCTCTCTCCTGCTCCCCGCCTGTATTTTTTCTTTCGCCATCTCCTTCTGCTTCTGCCCTTTGTTATCTCTTCTTCCCTCACCCCTCAGTCATTTTGCCTCTCTCTCCTCTATCCCTCTATCCTGCTCCCCATCCCTCTTTATTTCTCCCACTCCGTCTTTCTCCCTGTCGCTCTTTCACTCTTTTCAGCCCATTGCTCCAGGAGCTGACCGTTCCCCGTCGTACCGGGCAGCACTGCTCCGGTAACGACTGCCGAGTGAAGGGGGAGCGTACGGGCACGGAGCCCCGTAGCAGCCTCACTCGGGTCGCTTCTTATCCCTGTGAATGAATAAACGCTCGCCGTTCCCTTAGGGCTGTGTTGGAGATCCCGCTGCACTGGGTGAGTGGCTCTGACAGACCCAGGGGAGGAGGTGATGCTCTGTGGGGGTCTGACAAATGGCCCCTTCTTCCTGATGTGCTCCAGCTGTGGGTCAGAGCTGGAGGAGAACCCCAGGTGTGGCCAGCGAGGCTGATGGTCATGGCCCCTCCCTGTAAAGGGGCTGTGTTGCTGGGGTGGTGGTTGGGATCCTGCCCCTGCTGCCCAGGGTGGCTATGGCAAGAGGAAAAAGGAACTGTACAATCTCTGGAAGTGAGGTCGGGCTTCACAGGAAGAGTACAGGGCTGTGGTTTGCGTATGCAGGGAGAAGATATGAAAGGCCAAAGCTCAATTAGAGTTGAAACTGGCTGGTCTTGTGTCAGATAACAAGGAGGGCTTGCTTAAGTACATTAATAGCAAGAGGAAGTCTAAAGAAAACACTGGACTGGTATTTGTTGAAGATGGTCATCTGACTAACAGGGATGAAGAAATAGTGGAAGCATTCAATACTTTTTTTTTGCCTCAGTCTTTAATAATACAGATAGACCTTGGGCTGCCCAGTCCTCTGAGTTGGAGGACCACGAGTGTGGGAACAGTGACTCTCCATTTGTGAATGCTGAAATTCTTGGGGACCAGCTGTATCAGCTGAATGTCCACAAGTCCATGGGGGCTGATTGGATTAATCCCAGAGTACTGAAGGAGCTGGCAGATGTTACGGCAGGACCCCTCTCGATCATCTACCAAAGGTCTTGAGAGTCTGGGGAGGTCCCTGCTGACTGGAAGCTTTATGTTCTGCCTTTATGTTCTGTTTGCAGAAAAAGTAATATTGACTTTTACTTAAAATAGTATACCAGCCTCTCTAATGGAGCACTGTCTCTATGCTTTCTCTTAGGCCAGTGTTCAGTATTGGGAAGACAGGGTGTGATTGAAATTAGCAGCAGAAGTGATAACCAATGATGGAAGCAGGTTGTGCCCACGCAGGCAGTGACTGTAGAAAATGGCACGTTTTCATCAAATCCATCAGGGCAGAAGGACAAGGAACAGAGCTGCACAACTGAGGCACTGTGGTGAGTATACGCAAGCCGCAGAAACAGCCTCAAAAGTGTCTCGCTTGTACTTATGAGGGCCTCTGTTACCTCCACATCATGATGGCAGCAACCCCACATTGCCCACCATGTGGCTTCTCCCAAGTCCTAGCACAGCTCCCTGCTCTTCCAAGGTAGCTGGAAGCACTTTGGGTAAACCAGGTTCCTTCTCCATAGAGACAAATCACTTGCAACCAAATCTTCTCAACTTGCAGAGCCCTGGGTGGTTCCTGGGCAAAGCGCTGGACAGCTTCGCATGCTCTTCCTGACCATCTCCAGCATGTCCCATGGGAGTGGTCCTTACCTCATAACAGGTCCATGGTGCCTTATATAAAAACCCAAAGCTGCTTGCTTTACTGCTGGTTGTTCTTCACTTGCAGTTGAAAATTAAAATTAAATTAAAAAAATCTGACATCCACAATAGGACTCATTTTGTGACCTCATTGAGCTTGCTTGCTTTGTGGAAAGGTGCTCACTCTGGTACACCAGGATGAACCTGCTATTTCTATGACACTTCCTAGAGGAGATGTGAACTTTATGTGACTCTCTTGTTTAAAATTATGAATTCATACTTCATGTGAAGTACGCTCTCTAACTTTATGGCCAAACAGCAGTGGCATAATAAATTTCACTCCTCAAATTCCTTCACTGTTTGATGTGATAATTATTAGCTTGGCTTCTTTGGGACATAATGCTGTGCATTATGTTGGACGTGCACACGTATGTGCATGTATTTTCATGTTCTAACAGTAAAACCTAGCAGCCTTTTTCAATCCAACTTGGTGTGGGATAAGGTACGTGGCTTCTTAAAGGGCTTGTGCATAACTCTTCCTCTTGGTTCCAAGAGTGCTCCAACCCTGGAGAATGCAGCCAGAAAACACTGGAAATCACTCTGGCTTTAATACCCCCGGTGGGGATCATCACGTGTCCACTCCTTAGCTAGTACTCTTCACTTTAGGATGAAGTGGCTTCTGGGGACACTTTAGATATCAACATGCAGGTGAGACACATCCCTCATGTTTTGCTCAAGAGCAGAGTTTCCTCCATTTGCAGTACAGCTGGATTATTTTTTCCCCAATAGTTGTTGCACTTAATTTGGGTCATTTTATATGACGGTACACTGGGGTATAATTAACTTTCCTCTGGAGAAAAAAAAAAAGAAAAAAGGAAGCAAAAGAAAACATCAGAGTATTTGGTAATTGCTGCTTCTGGGCATGATATATCTCTGGAGACTCATGGAACACCAGGGACAAACTTCAAAGGCAGAAATTGTCCATTATAGATCTTCAAGATGACAGAAACTGCTGGGCAAACTGGAGCGTGCCTTGCTTTCACAGGACCTGAATAAATTCCAGTGCTCTCTAATGCCTGCAGTATGGCTCTTGTGCTGGAATAATACCTCAAAGTAACATAGACTGTGAACTGAATTTCCAGAGTCTGAGTTTAGCCAACATTCACATCCATACGCTCAGCATAATGTGCCTCCTGCACTCTTTCTCCATGACAGGTTTGTACCAACCTTCCAAGTCCTCATGTTCCTCATGAGGAAATGGTTCTTCAACGAGAGGGTGGTTGGTCACTGGAGCAGGCTCCCCAGGGAAGTGGTCATGGCATCAAGACTGAGTTCAAGGAGTGTCTGGACGATGCTCTTAGTCGTATGGTTTAGTTTTAGGTAGTCCTGCGAGGGGCAGAGTTGGTCTCAATGATTGTTATGGGTCCTTTCCGACTGGAGATATTCTATGATGTTATGATTCTGTGAAGTCAGGATGAATGTCAGCCTCTCCTGCAATCTACCTGAGATTACCCTATCCTAAAAAAATAGTAATGTCTATAAAATAGAATTCTTCTTGGGCAGTTTAGCAGTTATTTCTTCTCTTCACAAACAGCAAAGACATTTATTTTCTCTCTTCAAGTCCCTTTATGCACTTGGGAACCGCTATCTACTTCCACTTCTCTTCCACAGAAGTCTGCAGCCTCATGTCTTTATTCCTTTGCCTGTTGGTGAGATTTTCTAGACTTTGATCGTTGCTGTTGCTCTCTGTGGTGCTCGTCTTTTTGGAAGTGTTGTGCATAGTGCCAGACACCGCGCTTCAGGTGAGGTGTTGCCAGTGCCGAGGAGGCAAGGAAATTCCAGTTCTCATCTCTTGCTCAGTAATGCCATTTGTATACATCATCCTAAAATGTTCAAGTCCATTTTCAGGCTTGGTTTAAGTACCTCCTGAAAACTGTAACCTGCTAGGTCATTTAGGCTCCAAATGCATTGTTCTTTTGCTTTTGTTGTCTTTGTCCTTAATCCATTACTAGTCTTCTGACCACCATAGCCATCATTCAACAAAGTCAAACAGCAAAAGATATAGGTGAGCTTAACAGCTGAATTACTTGGGAATATGTGTAACTTACAGGGGGTGTTCTTTTTCCTTCAAGTTGTTGGACAAAGAGAGGTAGGCAGTTTTATCCTCCCTTGATGCCACCGGTTGTAGGGTCACCTAAAAGCTCCTCAAAAGAAAAATGACAAAAAGAAAATCCCTACAGCCATTTGTAAGGAGCTACTTAGAGTGCTTTGATTTTATTTTTAAAGTGGTTCCTTGATGCTGTGAATGAGTAAAAAATGGCAAGAGAATGCCCTAAAATCATGAGAGCAGGTTAAAAAAAAAAAATCACTAAAAATAAAATATTTTCAGTATTAAAAATATTTGGGAATAAGAGGTTATTCCTATTTACTTTCTTTGGGAAGATGTGTGGCTCCTGGAAGGCTGGTTGGCTGGGGTGGCAGGAAAGCAGACCTGAAGCTCTGGTGGACAGAGGTAGACTTTTCTAAGGCTTCTTACTTTGCTCCGAGAGGTGGTAAGTGATGGGCCACATCTGAGATGTGGCCCCATCCCACAAAACATTGAAGGTCAGGGTGGATGGGGCATTGAGCAACCTGATCTAGTTGAAGATGTCCCTGTTCACTGCGGGGGAGTTGGACTAGATGACCTTTATATGTCCCTTCCAGCCCAAATTATTTGATGATTCTGCAGAGCCTGAGGCATCTGTGAAATCCAAAAGATATGAAGTCTGCTTGGAGTGGAGACTCCATGTAGAAGGGATTAGCTCTGTAAGACAAGAGGATAGTCAGGCACTGGAAGAGGGGCTCAGCCTCCAGTCTTGGAGGTCTCCATGACCTGACTGGAGAAAGCCCTAGGCAACATGATGCGAACTCCATGTTGAGACTGTATTAAGCAGGAGTTTGGAGGCAGAGGCATCCTGAGGTCTTTCCAACCTGAGCCTGTGAGTGGCCTGATTTTGTGATCAATTCTGATCGTGCTGAAGAACCAGAACCTTTGCCCAGACCTCTGTGCGTAATATGTGATGTGGAAACAGTAATGCTAAATCAGCCAGCATGTTGAATGAGATATGCTGGTACAACCTTGAATCCTGTGTTCAGTGTTGGACCGCTCACTCCAAGAAGGACGTTGAGGTGCTAGAGCGTGTCCAGAGAAGGGCAATGGAGCTGGTGAGGGGTCTGGAGAACAAGTCTTACGAGGAGCGGCTGAGGGAGCTGGGGGTGTTCAGTCTGGAGAAGAGGAGGCTGAGGGAAGACCTCATTGCTCTCTACAACTACCTGAAAGGGGGTTGTGGTGAGGTGGGTGTCAGTCTCTTCTTCCAAGTAACAGGTCTTCCTCTTGACAGGACAAGAGGAAACGGCCTCAAGTTGTGCCAGGGGAGGTTTAGACTGGATATCAGGAAAAACTTCTTCATCGAGTGGTCAAGCATTGGAACAGGCTGCCCAGGGAGGTGGAGGAGTCACCATCACTGGAAATATTCAAAAAATGTGTGGATGTGGTGCTTTGGGACATGGTTTAGTGGGCATGGTGGTGTTGGGTTAATGGTTGGACTTGATCTCAAAGGTCCTATCCAACCTTACTGATTCTATGATCCAGGCAGGATGCTTCGTTATTCTGCCAATGCTCTCTGCTGGCATGAGTATGTCAGAGCAGCTCCTGGATGTGTCATCTTCATGGCTGTTGGAGTGTTTTCCACTTGCCATGCCTCTTTGCTTTAACAGATGCTCTCGGGCGATTCCTGTGCATCCCTTCTCCTGCTGTTTGCAGCGATTGTAGTACTGCTACCGGGGAGCTGAAGAGCGCAGCAGCCCCAGGGGCCCTTCCCGATGGAGCTGAGGGCCAGATAACTGCTTCCTTTTCCACACCGTGGCCCCAAGCAGACAGAAGAGGAAGGAAAAAATGTCACAGAACAGAAACCTTGGCTGAATTGCCACTTGCTCTCTGGCCCCTCTACGTTGGCTGAAGCTGGTGCCTACCAAAAGGCTGTGCAAGCCAGCGATGTCCTCCATGGAAGGAAAATGGTCCTCCCTAAATGACAGCATCCTGGAGGGAGCGGACCTGGAGGTCAAGAAGGGCTTGGTGTTAGTTCTGGCCTTTTCCCCAGCTGGTGTAGTGCTGTGGGGCCCTGGCGTGGGGCGGTCCCTGGGTGTACACAGGGCCCTCACTTCAATGTCATAGAGGCAAACCCACAGCCCCAAAGCTGCTGCTTATTCTGCAGGGGCCTGGCAGAACCTGAAGCTGCCAATACTTTCCCTGGGCACATAAGGCTGTGAGTTGTGTGGACACCAGCACTAACGGATGGTCCTTCCAGTCCCCAGAGAGCTGAGGCACAGGGCTGGCTCTGCAGCTCCTCCAGCAACCTCAGGCCAGTTTGTGGCCAAGTGCATCCTCACAGGCAGATAGTGGGGCTCATCCCACCTAGGTTTGGACATCTAACTCTAGGATCCCAAATGTTTTCGCCAGCCCAGTTACAATGGGATTGAATCACCTTCAAAAAGTGGCTTCCACCACTGGAGGAGGCCCTCAGAAGCACTGAAGAGGAGGTATTGGTTTTATAAGCAATTGCTAAGGGAGATACAATGCATCATCTGCATTGCTGCAAGAGCTTATTTCCTGAGTGTGCATCCACCTTTAGTTTCCATCACCTTCAAGAAGTAGCCTCCCACTGGAGCCAGCTAGGAAAATAGCTGGCTTCCCTGGCTGGAACTGGTGGGTTAAAGAAATCACCAAACTGAGCTGGTCTTGGATGTTACGCTTCTGGAGGGAACAACTATCTCTATTTTGCCCTCCCTGCTTGAGTTATCATCGCAGAACTAGATAAAATGTGGAGAGCAGGATGCTGTGGTGAAAGCAGAGCTTGATCCTCATACAAACGAGTGCAGCTGTGAGCAGAGAGCATCAAGTAAGCTGACCACAAGCCAGAGGAGCACAGGGATGCACAGCAGCAGGCAGGAACCCAACTCAAGGACTTGCAAGGAATGACCATCCTGTCAGGGTCCCTCCCAGAGCTGTCCCAGCAGAGCCATCAGCTCCAGTCTCCAGTTGTGGATCCCATCACCATGGGCCACTGGGAGCGGCTCTGCAGATCAGGTGAGTCAGCTATTGGGACCTGGAAAGTCCTGGCCAATGTGATGGTCTGTACCAGCAACGGGAGCAGGGCTGCAGCCCCGGGAGCCCCTATGTCCAGGTGTCAGCAACTGGGGAGACTGGGCTCCAGGGGCTGTTACTGGGCAGACTGTCTGTCTGAGCCCAGCTGATGGAGGATCCACCTTTTACATATATATATATTTTTATTTTTTTTTTCTCACTAGTGGACTTCCATCCTGCCCCATCAGAGAGGGGAGCAGGATGAGGCTGTCAGTGCTGTCTGTGTTCATGTGGGAGCTCTGGCTGTCTGTGATCTGTGTGGCCAGCCATATATACGTACATATACGTGTACCTGTACATATGTAGCGTGTATAGGTACATGTACACATGCTCTGTGTGCATGCATCTGCTGGGAATACATCTTTAGCCTCACTACAGGTTGGTACTGGGGACATACAGTGGCAGCAGCCTCACCTCTCTTGGGCTGTTGGATCATGTATGATCTGTTTCCCTCTAACAATTGCAAAACCAGAAAAGTGAGACTATTATAGCAAATTGATTTCTGTATTTTGATTTGCGTTTTTTTTTATAGCTACACATCCACTTTAACCAAAAATGACGTACAAACAAAAGTGCACTTAGCCTAACTGGCCACTTGCAAAGACAAACACTGATTTCCCTAAATTGACCCATTAATAAACAGTTACTGTAGGTTATTCTCCAGAAACACAGGAAGAAAAATTTCTTCTGATTCAAATCATTCTTCTGCTTATTTTTTTTCTTGCAACGTTAAGTATGTAAGTAGAATCACTTATCTTCTGCATGTATTATTTCTGATGTTTTGACAAATTCCCCAAACATAAACTTGAGAGAAATCCCTGCAGGATGCCCTTGGGGAAATCTCACTCTCTTTTCCAGGTGCCCTAGAGAGGCTATGATGATTTAATCCCATGAGCATGGGATCAATGGGACATCATTCTGGTTTTACAAAGACCGATGGAGCCTGGTTTTTTTTACTTCAGCATAATAATTGCTGAGTGTGGGTCTGTAAATAATGCAGGAGACCTTTGAAATGAGAGAGAGTGAGTGAAATCCTGATGCAAAGTCATGCTGTATGGTAAGGTGTTGACTGTCCTCATGAGTCTTTGTTAACAAATAATTTTGTGCATGGACAAAATCTTCCATCAGCATCTGCTTGATGGAAGATCCTACCTGCCTGTAGTTTCACTGGGATGGAGGAGAACTATGAAAAACTGCAGAAGCTCTGGTGTAAGGTAGGAAAATTAAGGATCTTATTAAGAATCTAGCAATAAAGAATGCAGCAAAGATGCAAAAGAAGAGGAGAAAAATGACAATGCACATTCTGGAGGGAACAACTCTATTTTACGTGTGGATTCACAAGGAATTTGAGTATCGCAGTAGATAATAAACACAAATGAGGATTGTTAGTTTAGCGCTGTGTTCAAATCACACGGCTAAAATTAGCTTTTCCTAAGTTTGTCATTTTGTCTTGTGCATGGCCCACCTTCAAAATGAAGGGTGGCAAAATTGCTCACCATTATTATTCAGTTTTGAAAGATTGCCTGAATCTCTGGGATCCAGGTAAATGGCAGAAGAGTCTGACATTTCAAGGTTGGCTGAAGACTGTGGAGGAGTCTATAGTAACAGGATGAGGGACCAGGGGAAGTTTTAAATCATTAATTGTTGGAAGTATCTATTTAGGTGTCAATATCTGGCACTGATCACCATTCTCAAAAACATGGGGATCTCATATGTACTGGCAAAAGGCAGGCTGCAGACGTACTCCTCAAGTGTATTTCACTGCGTCCGCCCCCAGGAGCTGCAGGAGAAGAGACATGAATGACTGGGAGGATAAACATGACTACTGTAATCTGTAAGGAGTTTTAGAGATGGGTGAGACTGAATACCCCAAACCTAGTACACCACCCTTCCTTCATCCAACTGTACAACCATCCCTGGGTTCATCACACCTAGTTTTGATCTGAGGAGGCATGGAGAAATGGGGCTTTGTAGGTACCTGTAGATAGCAGGACATGACCACTGCTCCTGTAGATGGTGCAGGCAACGTTTGACACCAACACAAAATTGCAAAAGAGTGTAACTTTTGCTGGCATGGCTGCTCCATCCTCTCATTTCATTCCCTTCAGTTAAGTTGTCCTTACTCTGGACCTTCACTTGCGGGTCACATAATCCAGGAAGGCCACCTGCTCTCTCTTGGTATTCTTCACCAGTATGGTTTTTTCAGTGGTTGTACGCAGCTGATTATACCTTAGATCATCCATTCCTTCATCATACGTGCAGACCTTTCTCCTCTTCGGAATCTTAGCATGAATTTAGGCACTCAAACTTCCTAAGTGCAGCTCTACACTGTCTGTCTACCCTCTCTTTAAACGCAAGAAGTAAGCAACTACAAGTGATAATTCAACTCAAATATCTGAAAGTCATTTCAGATGGATAGAATTGCCCTGTGGAAGTGTCTGGCTCCAATCTTAGCAAGTGTATTTTCTGATAATGATATTGAGAGCTTCTCAATAAAGACATTAGTGGGAGTGTAAGACAAGGATTCTACCATGCACCGAGTTGGAGGTACATGTTGGCACCCTATTACACATTGGAAATCCTTTCCAAAGCCTATGAAAAGGAGAGCTTAAGGTATGTCTTAGTATACTGAGAGGGGGTTTGGAAGGTATAAAATTCTAGGTATGTCTGAGGCTGGCTGAGGAAAGTTGAATGATTAAAAACTTCATTATAGAGAAGTAATATGTCATTCTGTAAAAATACTGAGATTATACTCACTTGATTAATCCCACAAGTTTCTCACTAGATGTGTAATGAAATCTACATTATTTAACTACAATTGGCTCTGGATTTTTAAATTAATGATATGTATTTTTAATGTCTCAGCAGTGTCACATCAGCTATGCAAAAAAGACCGAAATCATGAACTGGAAAGGAAGTAATGAAGGGAAAATTTGCCTTAAGATTTACCCACATCAAAATGTTAGGAGTGAAAGTGTCAATCTTCAGGGGTTACGCTGGATGCATGATGCTCTGTAGGGAGTCCTCTGGGATTGATCTCTCCCTTTCAACATCTACAGTGCAGGTGTCAACGTCTGAACAGGTCATTTACCCTCTGAGGGGGAGTTGTCTTATCCTAAGCAAAATAGTTCATCATAGGTCAGAAAAGCCAATTTTGTATGTTGCCAGGAGGCCAGATAGACAGCTCACTTACAGCTGTGTATAGCATGGTCATGCAAAAGAAGATGGATCTTACTTCTCATGACCCAGGAATCAATTCCAGAAGGAAGGACTACACCTAGCCTGTGGATAGATAAAAATGATACCAGTTCCTAGACTAAAAAGCACAGCCACTGTCCCCCAGGATGTTAAATTCCAAGTTACATTTCACTTTGTGATGGGACCTTGTATCAACTGTAGCCTTAAGATGTTCGAAATTAAGTAGATGTTTGAAATACAGGAAAAATTGTCCCTGTGAACAATGTTACATGATCGCAATTTTGTGGACAGGATAGTTATGAAACACTTCATGTGCCCAAAAAATCCTTGTGCAGATATGTGACTTGAAACTGGCAGGGAACCATAGGTCAAAGGAGAGGTGGTGACAAACTGCTTTCTGCGAAGGAGTTAAGAAAAAAAAAGCCTCAAAAAACTGCTGATATTTCTTCCAGAGATGGCACTGTCATTGCAAGAAAAAAATCAGCAGTTCTTAATTTTTTTAAAATTTTCTGTTTAAACTCAAAGACAGTGTCAGCTTTTTACGTTGATATTTATGAAGTGGAAATTGCATCAGGAATTTTTTCACCCTCTTCCCTTCACGTGTCTCTGCAGTGATGTCAAAATGGCTGATGAGAACTGCACTGAGGTGACCCAGTTCACCTTCTCAGGACTCACAGAGCACCCACAACTGAAGCCCGTCCTCTTCGTGCTCTTCCTGGGCACCTACGCACTGACGCTAGCAGGAAACCTCAGCCTGATCGCCCTGATCAGGGTCAGCCCCCAGCTTCACACCCCCATGTACTTTTTCCTTGGTAACTTGTCCTTCTTGGACATTTGCTACTCCTCCACCGTCAGCCCCAAAATGCTGCTGGACCTTCCAACAAAAACCAAAGCCATTTCTTTTGCTGGCTGCCTCACCCAGTTTTATTTCTATGCTGGTTTTGCCACAGCTGAGGTTTACTTGCTGGCTGCCATGGCCTATGACCGGTATGTGGCCATCTCCAAGCCCCTGCTCTACGAGGTTGTCATGTCTCCTGGTGTCTGCATGAGCCTGGTCGCTGTGTCCTACCTTGTAGGGTTGCTGAATGCCGTTGTGCACACAATCGCCCTGCTCCGGCTGTCCTTCTGCGGCCCCTTGGTCATCAATAACTTCTGCTGCAATGGGCCACCGCTGTTTGTCGTCGCCTCCACCGAAACACGCCTCAATGAGGGTTTAATGTTTGTGTTTGTGGGTTTCAACATGATGACCACCAACCTCTTCATCCTCACCTCCTACGCCTGCATCGGGGTGGCCGTGAGCAGGATGGGCTCTGCTGCAAGCAGGCGCAAAGCCTGCTCCACCTGTGCCTCCCACCTGGCAGCCGTCCTCATTTTCTACGTCTCTGCTACTTTCAATTACATGCAACCCAGTTCATCAAACTCACTGGAGAGCAAGAAAATCGCATCCATCTTCTACACCATTATAGTCCCCATGCTGAACCCCATGATTTACAGCCTGAGAAACGAAGAGGTGAAAACTGCCCTAAGCAGTTTTATCAGGAGGAAAATGTACTTCTGAAAGACAATCTCATGTTGTATTTTTTCCTTTTTTCTCTCTCTGTTTCATGCAGGTCTCCCTTGCCTCCAAAACCATTTTGGCATCTCATATGTTAGGGTTGAAAAATTAGTCTGCTCTCAAACTGTGCCCACTAACATAGCTACATCAGTCTTGTCTCTAGTACAAACTTCTTGCCCAAACTTACCTCCCGTGCAATGATCATGAGGCCACTGCGCAAAGCAAGGTAAAAGGTAAGTCTGTGGGCCAGAGATGGTGATGATCTGGATCTTCTCACAGAATCACAGCAGGGTGGAATTTTGATGGGACCTCTGGAGATGACCTAGTCTAACCACCTGCTCAAAGCCAGGCCAACCAGAGAGGCTGCTGAGGAATGTGTCCACTCTGAATATCTTTAAGGATGGACATCCTACAACTTTTCTGGGTTTTCAGTGCCTGATCACCTTTACGGGAATAAAGGGGTTTTTTATGTTCAAATGGAGTTCCCTGTATTTCAATTCGTCTTCTCTCTGGTTACCACTGAGAAGGGTTTGGTTCTCTTTATTCCTCCCTGCAACAGGTATTCATGCTCACTGGTAAGATAGCCCTGAGCCTTCTCTTCTCCAGGCTAAACCATCTGAGCTTGCTCCTGGTATGAGGTGTTCTAGTCCCTTAATCCCCTTCACTGGTGCTGCTCCAGCATGTCCTTGTCTCTCTTAAGCTGAGAAGCTGAGACCTGGACACAGCACCCCAGGTGTGGTCTCACTGCTGGCAATGCTTTTCCTGATGCAGCCCAGGAAGTTTTTGACCTTCTTTGCCACAAGGGCTGGCTCATGGTCAGCCTGGTGTCCTACTGGACACACAGGTCCTTCTCTGCCAAGCTTCTTTCCAGCTAGTCAGTGTCTAGCCTTTACAGGTGCCTGGCTGCATCTGGCTCCTGGATGGACCTTGAAGCTGTGCTGTAGATACTTTAATTCCTGGATGGGCAAATGTATGTACGTTGTATTTTGTCTCCATCCACGCCATCTTTGGCTTCTGACTGGACCCCCCAGATGAACCCTGAATCTGGTTCATCATCTGCGTGGCGGATGATGGACTCCTTGCAATGTCCCAAGCACTTTTTCCAAAGTACTGAGTGACTTCTGCCAACCAGATGTTGTTGGCCATGGGCAGCTGCTCTCTCAGCTGCTGGTGGTGTGATACACAGATCTGTTATCCTTCAAATTCCAGTGGTAACTTCTGTACCAGCCAAACGGTGGAGTGGAGGGGTGTATGCCAAGCCATAAACTCTCCAACCATCAACTTCAGGGTGTGGAGTAGTTGTACAAACTAAACTGCTTTGGAAGTGCTCATTGCCTTTAACAAAGAGGAAAGTTTCCTTCTCCTTAGTGTCTGTGAAGTTGTCCCCCAGGGGCTTGTTAGGAAGAATGAGGTACATTTACTATGAACTCTCTAAGAAGGTTTCAAGATCATTAGAGGCTTCTTCTTGATGCCCAGAAGGGCTTGTTAAGCTGATGACTCCCGGGTGGCTGGTCCCCAGGAGTCCATGGTCCATGGTCCATGGAGTGCCTTGTTTTGGGAAGGGGGAGAAGTGTAAATTCTGATGGAAATAGATTTAATGACTTAGCTGATTTTGGAGTTCAGGCCTTCCAGAAGCTTCCAGTGGGTCACGCTATGACTACTGCCTCCATCCACTGTTAGACAAGGCCTCTTATTTAGTCTCATTAAGGGTTAAGAGATCTCCTGTTCTCCCTACATGTTCAGTTCATATGCATTTGTTGGTCTCCGCTAATCATATACTTTACCTTTGCTTTATCTTCCTTATCTTTCACTCATAGGAAAAATATTTTTTAAAAAGTAGAGTCCTTTAGGTGTGGTGGGAGCCTGGACTGGTCTAGGAAAAGGCTGGTGTCTGGCTCTGGCTACACTTCCTCTTCTCTGGCTTACTCTGCACTAAATATCTTTGCATTTATCTTTGTATTTCCCTGCTAAAGGCTTCATCTATCCAAGGGCTCACTTACACTATCCCAAGAGACTCTGCAGGAGATGCAGACCTCTCTGGTGCACAGCCCACCAGGTCCAAACTCCATTCTGGGCTTGCTCAGCTGACATAATTCCAGGCTAACTAATGTTCTTCTGGTAGGTGGCTGGAGGGTCTTCGTCTGGGATGGTGCTGAGCAGCAGAAATATCTGCCACGGTAGCACATCTCTGCTGGGGCTGTGAAGAATGAGTCATTTTCCAAAGTGGCAACGCGTCCTACCCCAGCAAGGACCTGTGCCGGAGGTCAGACCCAAACCCTTCCCCTGGCCACCCTCAAAGGTGGCATGTGGCAGTAGGGACAGACACCTGGCGTGTGACCTTCCCCCAGGGGACAGTGATATGCCAAAAAACTCAAGCAAGAAGTTTGTCCTCATAGGTTTCATACATTACATGGTGTAAGAGTACAGGAGTAGTTGAAGATACAACACTTAAGAAGTTTTCTCCTTTCCCTGCCCTTGCTAGGAAGGCAAGAGCCACAGCTGGGACCATGTGCCCCGCTGTGAGCCCCAGGAGAGCCTGGACCTGTCCTTCTGGGGTGGGCTTCTGTGCTCAGACCCATGAATGCCACCTCTAGATGTTGGCACTTGATAATGGTGTAAAGAGCCAGGGCTGAAATTATCCCTTAGTTCGGTCCTTCCCTGTGCAGTATGGGTGTAAGCGCACTTTTGGTGCAGAGGATACCGGCTAATAAGTGACATTTGTTCACTAATTGCATTTTCCACGACTTTCTGCTGGGGCTCCACTTTCTGCTAGCTTGCAGAGATCACAGATGCCTGTCACAGCTTATTTGTATTTTACATTTTTTTCAAGCGTGTTATTCAAGCATATCAATTTTATTACTTCTTTTTTCTGGGCAGGGGTGCGGGGAAGAGATGTTAAGGTGAAAACTGCTTGCTTACTCTTCCACTCACACACCAATCAGTCAGACAATGTCTTGACCAGGCAGCAGTTTGGATTTGGTATGCCTGCCTTTATTACAGATGTAGAATTTGGACAGCTTTCCCTCAGTCTGATGCTGGCTATGAATGAGCAGTGCTGTCCAGCAGCCCAGCCGCCGGTGAGGTATCCTTTCCAGCCTTGCATCTGGAAACCAGCTGGGGGTGTGCCTTGCGCTTTCCGCTGGTGTGCCCTCTCAATACCCTTCTGAAGCCTTTCTACCTCCACTTCAGCCAGGTTAAGGAACTTTTTGCACTGCTGCTGATATCAAGTGAACAAATTTATGTCTTGCTCTCTGACTTCATGAATGTGATTCTTCTTCTTCCCTCATTTAGAGATAATTCACTTTCTTAGACACTTACCGTAGCATGGGATGAGCTTCTCTGCCCTCTGTACAAGTAGCCCAGTGAACCACCTCAGAGCCTTGGGAGCTAGCTTAGACTTAGATGCTTCGCTACAGGTTTTTAGAAACATGTGAGATGACTCTCATCTTTAGAGATCAGAAAGTCAGCTGTGTCCCACCTTGTTTTGTTATAACTTTCCATATGCTTGGTCTAGTTTTCCTGATACCTTCCTCAGGTCCTTCTGGTGATGGTTGTTTGACAGGCAGAAGGAAAAAGAGACAAGGCTGGAGGATATGTGTTGGAGCAGAACAGTTTAGACCACAAAATTAAGGGGAAAGACAAGACTTTGTCTTTAAAGATGCTCTATCTGCTTTGGTTGTACATGTCTTAGATGTTGTAAGGATTTGTTCTTGCATTCCCTTCAAGCATTGGTTTATTTAGACTTTGAAGTCTATTGGGGAAGGACTTTCTGTGGGTTTCTCTAGGCTTGAGTTACTCCATGTAATTTCAGTCATCAAAACATGTCTGCATAAGGAAGGCTGATCAGCCTGTGGAGAGTCACTCTCTCTGTAGTCAGTGGGGGATTCAGATGTGAAACTGGAACTACAATGGCATCCAACGGCATCCAGATTTCAGCTATAATGTTGCTGAGTAACAAATAAACCCACACCACAGAAAGGAGGACGCAGAGTCATCGATGACCAAGAGAGCGCTAGTGGGTGGGGAGCAAACACACCTGTATTACATGAATGGGAGCACAAAGCACATCTTTAAAAAGGTTAGTTTAATTGTCAGTAAGTTCAGGAGGTCTGAAATACTATTCATCTTGCCTGGGCTACTTAAAATCTAAGGATCTGTCTTTTGAGTTACAGAAAGAAAACCCCTTTCTGATATTCATGTCTGATTATGCCCTACTCAAATCAGAAAACAAAATAATCTACTGCCAGCTGTTCACATGACAAAATAAAATTGAAGGATCTTGGCCCATGAGTACCCAGAGTTGGACTGAAATGCAGTAGGAATTAAGAGGGCAGAAATCAGCTACAGAGGAAGCGGGTTATGGAAACAGGGTTGAGAAAATGCTCACAGCGCAAGGGGATAAACATTAGTTGCAAACAGCTGCACCCTTTATTGGAGAAGATGGTGATTTTGTTTGCTAACCAACATAACAGACATTGAGAAATCTTCAGGTCTGAAGAGAAATCACAGTAGCAGCTCATATTTGCAACTGTACGTTTGTATGCTCTGAAGTTAATTACAAAACCCTTCAGAAGCAAAGTACATTTTAAGCTTTATATAAGCCATTAATTTTTCTCACCGTTCTTTATTTTTTCTGTTTTACTTCTTGTTTTCTTTCGTGTCATGATGCTATTGGCATTTTCTACTTCTATTTTAAATGAATTGCCGGAGTGAGGCAGGCTGAAGTCTCAATGTCTTTATTTAGCCTCTGGGTTTTAGGCCAAATGTTATTTAGAAAGTTATTTGTATGCAAGGTCTTTTTGTTTAGGTGCTGTTGAATTTAGCGCATTTATGATTTCATCTCAGTCTTTGTAAAAATAAGTCTAGGACAATTGCAGGTAGAGAAATAATCACCTTTGAGTATTGTTTCCACTCGTAGAACTAAACGCAATACTAGCAATCCCTGAAAAGCCTTTAAATAAACAGGGATTTGGGTCTATTCATTGCCCTTCTCAGGGCACACTTCATGTCCTTGTTCCTGAGGCTGTAGATGAGGGGGTTCAGCATTGGGGCTACAGCGGTGTAAAACACTGCAACCACTTTGTCCCTGCCCTGTGGAGGCCTTGACTTGGGATTCATGTACATGCAGATGGCTGTCCCGTAGAATACGGTTACCACCATCAGGTGAGAGCCACAGGTGGAGAAGGCCTTGGATTGCATATGTGCAGATTGAATCTTCAAGATGGCGGAAAGGATATGGGTGTAGGAGGTGATGATCAGAAGAAAGGGGATGAAGACTATGAGGATGCTGAAGATGAAGATGACCAACTCCGTGAGGGCAGTGTTGGCGCAGGCCAAGGCCAGCACTGCTGGCGCTTCGCAGAAGTAATGGTCCAAGATGTCATGCCCACAGAAGGGCAGCCGCAAGGTGAGGATGTTGATGACCATGGAGCTCAGCAGGCTGCTGGTCCAGGAAGCCACAACCATGTGAATGCAAACCTTCCTGTTCATGACAGTGGTGTAGAGCAAGGGGTGACATATTGCCATATATCGATCATAAGCCATGACTGCAAGCAGGACACACTCTGTCATACCAAAAGTCAGAGAGAAATACATCTGGGCAGCACATCCGGAGAAGGATATGGTCCTCTTCTGGGTCAAGAGGTTCATGAGCATCTGTGGGATGCTGCTGGAGACGTAGCAGATATCTAAGAAGGACAGGTTGGCAAGGAAAAAGTACATGGGTGAGTGCAACTGGCAATCAGCTCTGATCACTGTAATGATCATGATGTTCCCAACCACTGTGAACAGATAAAAAAACAGGAATGCTATGAAAAGAACAGCCTGTGTCCTTGGCTGGGAGGAAAGGCCTTGGAAGATGAACTCTGTCACTACACTTTGGTTTTCCCTGGCCATTGTTAGTCCATAGGTTTAACTGTCAAGATAAGAAACAGCAACAAATTCAACTCAAACCTGTTACAACATAAGTGTAACGAGCTTGTTTTTCTCTCTGAAGGGGAGAGAATCTGCTGTGGAAAATAATGTACCAGACACAAGATACTATCTATTTTAAATTGTCTATTATGGTGACCACAGAAATGAGAAAATATTGATAAAGATTTCTCAGGCTGCATTTAGCTGAACCCCTGTTCATACTGGCTGTGGTCTAATTACACAGATTTAACAGAAGAATGCCTAATTTATGCACATTTTAATGCCCCACAGACTTACTATCCTCACTAGAAAATCAAAATTCAATGTTAGATCAAAAGATTATGTGTCAAAATTCCAGTTCTCCATATCCTTTTTTAACATAGGAAGAAACATGGAACAGACTTCTGAAGTTAAACAATCCTTCAGACACTTTCAGTATGACAAAGATCTGCTCTTTTGGACAAATATCCATAGACCCATATCCTTTTCCTACAATAAAGCCAAAATTCAGCACACATCTAACAAATATGTCCAACTGCCTTAACGTATGTCTAGGGTCTTAGGGCATTCTCATCACTACAGCTCCTACTGTTCATATTCTGTCTTTACACTGTATTGTTGAAGATGTTTTAAGTCTTTTCTATGACATGAAATTTTCAGAGTAGTATAGGGTCACAGTTGCTGGATCCTGAGCCTTCGTGCAGTAAAAGGAGGGTCGTAGCAGAATGCCTACTTTAATAATGCTGTGGAAGACACTAATAAATGTCACTTGATATGCTGTAGGGTATCTGAGACATCTGAAGGCGGCCGTCACATTTGATGCAGAGATGTTTGAGGGCTTGCGTTCCTCTGGAATAAAAATTGGACAAATGACAGGTCACACCAGGATGTCTCAAGTGGTACCAGACTGCTACAGCTGAACAAATTGTTTGGATGCCTAGTGGATACCGTCAATGGACTCTAAAGGGCAATTCAGATGACCAGCTAGTAGGTGACAACTTTAGCTATCTCAGGTTCTCAGCTGTCCCTGAGAAGCTGAGTAGCCTTCTGGCCTTAACCTTGACTCTCAGTTTGTTCCTCACTCACGACAGAAATTTAGATGTATAACTTACATATAAATGCTTATAGGTAGATTCCTAAATCTGATGCCTTCACCTGAAACTGAATCCTATCCTGTGTTTTTAAGACCAAGCAGACTCTCACAACCTGAATTAGTAATTATGCTGCCCATGGAAAGTGTCGCAAAAATGAAGCATCCTTCCAAAACAGAAACTGTCCTGGAAGAGAGGTTAAGAAATAATCCTAGAAAGCTCAATTCAGGGAGGCAGCTTGCCTCAGCCCACGAAGCCCAGGGAGCCCGGATAGCTCAGCCCCCATCTCCTAGTCAGCGAAGGCAGGTGCATCCCTCCGGACTTGAAAGCAAGGATTAAGGTGGCAAAGCATCCGTACCTCTTGCCGTTTTAGGTACACTATGTTGTCCAAGACATCTGTGTGGGATAAGCACATATGATAAAAGAGCTGCAGAAGACTTGTATCAGCTCTATCAACCAGCTTTTCACTGGTGCCTGTGCAAATGTGGCTATCGGCTCATGTGTCAACATCTAAATTTCAGTGAGATGGGTCTGATCCCTAATGTTTAATGAAATTAATCCAGTTCTTATGCAAGACATGAACTCTCTAGAGAAGGTGGACACTTATCAGTTATGATGCCAACTATAAGAATCTGAATAATATGAAATTCAGCATTGAATGTAGATGGATGTAGAACTTGTGAGGCATCTTTCTCTCATTTAAGCACATATACGCACTTTAAAGCCTGTGCCAACATAAACAGCTACATTCAACTTCTGATTCTGTTCAGGCATTTATAATTTACAGAAGTACACTGTGTAGGCTAAGAACAATTAAATTTTGCCTTCAATAAACCAGTTGTGGTAATGTTTTTGATGAATATCATACCACATTAAAAAAAGTCCTTCAGGATCTGAAAACTGTTGGCCTCTGGGAGCAAGAAGGGAAATTTACTCTAGCTATAGTATAAATAACTAGAGTGGGATTCTCTGTACGGTGTAGTTTTCTAAATACTTTGGAGTATCTGAGACCAAGTGGCTCATGAGATGTTCCATGGACTTGAGATCTGTGCTTTTAGATCACCTACCCACTTATGAAAATTGTCTCCTTATATTATTGACATTAGTAGATAGCACAAGCTCTGAACTTTAAATCTTTTAATTTCAGAGAAATTTGAAGGATGAGAGTCATTTATGTTTTAGAGGTGAGAAAAAGTAGACAAAAATAAGGTAAGCGCTTTGCTCAAGGTTAAAGTAAGTTTCTTAGAGAAACTATTATCATGGCTTATCTCTCAGCAGTGACAAACATGCCTTGGACCTATATATATTCTCATATAGACTAAAATGCCTTGAAATCATCCTGACATATCTCTGTTCCAGGTTTGTAAAATTAAAGAATGTTTTTTCTGTACCTGAAAACGTCCAGTCTGCAAGAAGGTTGAAACTCATCCCACAACAGGAATACTGATAGCAGAATACACAAAAGAAAATTGCAGACACCCCTCGCCCAATCTCCAGAAATGTTAGGTGTTTGTAGGTAAGAAATAAATGCAAAGTAGCTTAGTCCTTTACAAAGATTTAACTTAGTCGAAGTGATAGCAAAGTAGTGGAAAAATTGAAATCACATTTCAAAATTTCCCTTTAGAGACACCATAACCAATTTTAAATGCCAAAGGGAAGTGGTCCCAGAGGTAGCACTGCAATTACTTCTTGTAAGCACAAGCCCAAGTATAATTTTAAGTATTTAAGTCATAAACAATTGTAGTTTTGGTAAAAGTTTTTGAAATTGCTTGTTCAAGACTTGGAGAACCATACATTAGGCTTCAAATCTTAAGAGACTAAACATTTTAATGGATTTGTGGGATTTTTAGAGGATTGTCTAAACGTGGAATTTTATCCAGTTATTCCTATTTTGAGCCAACTGACTTCTGTGAGCATCATCAATACTCCAATTTCAGTCTGAAGACATCAGGAGATGCAGAATCTGATACATCTCATAAGGTGAAATCCTCCTCAGATGTGTGAAAGTTACGTTACCTAGGTCTAAGCTACTAACTTTCTTTTTAGTTAACAGGGAAAATAGCCGTTTTCAGAGCACAAGGGAAACACCGCTTCCTCCACATTCAGCTCAGAGGAATCAGCATTTCTAGAGAGTGATTGATCTCTCTGTTTGGAAAGAGGAGGATAAATACCTATATTGAGTGAAATGACTTCCCAAGGGTTGGTGGGGTGGGAAGGCAGTGGTGGAATGGACAGTCTAGATAGTTTCTCCTAGCACCAGGTAGTCATCTCTTTCCCATCTGCCTGGACCTGAGACGGACCCCTCAAGAAGTCAGAAAAGCTTCTGAGAGAACTGCACTGGATTCAGCAAATGTGGGATTTCAGCTGTTTTGAATCGCAAAAAATTTGGACTCAGTGACTGGGCTTGTTTCCTGACATGTTTTTAATGAGGTCTCAGTGCTGGATGAGGCGTGCCAAAGGTTCACTCAAACATTTGGAGGCCTGAGGGCCAGTAAGACCTCACTTTGGACCTGCTTTCCTTTGGACTATGAGCATCTTCAGCCAGGATAAAAGAGGTGCACTCATCTCTGAGGAGAGGTCATCAGCTGTAACCCCCTCCTGGAGCTAGGTGCTCATCCATAAGTGTTCCTCAAAAACGAGACTTTTTTTTCCCTTGCGCCCAATAGCCTACAACACTAGAAAGAGGGAGCTCTGTCACACAGCTGCGATTTTCTTTCCCAGAGCTGGAAAAATTTTGACAGGCAAGGATCATAATATACTCGTCCGGTTTCTTATACTCTTTCTCTGAACATCTATTTTTGTCTGCCGTCAGAAATTGATACCCGTGGGCTGACTTGTCTCACACTGCAGAACTATTCTCATGTTCTTACCGGGGGCCTGCCCTGTTGGAAGAGTGGGGTGGGAGTAAAGACAGCGCCATCATCGAACCGCCAGCTGGAACAGGCAGAAAAACGTTGGCAAGCTCTGTCTGGTGATCTTTTTTTACACTGCTGCTTCAGGAGAACCTCCAGTCTTTCCCTGCAGTTGCTCACTCCCATCTCTACAAATACAGTCTTCTCTGACATGCTTTTTTGCACCAAGATGCTGAATTTCTGGAATGAGTTCCCCTCTAATTGCATAAAGCTATCCCTGTAAATGAATAAAATACGGGGGAGTCCAAATAAAGTGCAGAAAAATACCCTGTATCAATGAAATGCCCATAGTAATCACCATCTGCCCATTTGCACTCCACATTTGCCAACCTATTTGCATATCTGGCTAATCTCATATAACCAGTGAGGGATGAAAATGAACCATTTTCATGTACCTTTTCCTAAAGACAAACGATTCCTGAAATTCTTGACATGCCTTCTGAAAAATTACATATGCCTATTGCTATTGGATTTCAATTGAAACCTCAACAAAGACATTGACTTTTACTTCTTAATATCATCATACAGACCAGTTGTAGACAGCTTAATATGCCTCCTGAGTCACTCCAACAACCACTGCCGTAATTCATTTCTCATATGAATACCTGGTATTTTTACAAAGTGTATGTTAGCCAAAATGTAAAACCAGTGCACCAGAACACGGTTAAGTTGTGAATATTCGTCTGTTTTCTCACTTCTCCATGTTTGCTGTGGAGAAGGTGATTCTTAAGAAAAAAAGGGTTTTTTTCCTTAAGCAAAATTCAAATATATTCTTAATGTGTGGTTTTTTATCATTTGCAATGCAGCCAGGGCAGATTTTCCTATCTGTCTTTTGCATGGTGCTGTCAGATACGAAAATGTGCAACATGAAAGAAGTTGTGAACGATTTATTTTTCTCCTTTAAAAATACTATCCAGTTGTGAAATTCAGGTTGGGCTATAGTTCTGGCTTTAAAATTCCCAAGACTTTGGGCATCAAAAAAATTCAGTGTTTTAGGGCCATCCTCTCCTCTCTTTCCTCTGTATTTTTTAAAATTCTGTATACAAAAGACAGAATTGTAGAATCGTGGAATGGTTTGGGTTGGAAGGGACTTTTAAAGACCATCTTCTCCAACCCCCCTGCCATGGTGGGGGTGGGGGGGATTGAACAGATCTTTCACTAGATCAGGTTGCCCACAGATATGTGCAAGGATGCACATCTGCCATGACTACCATGTCCCTGGGGAGGCTGTTCCAGTGAACAATTGTTCTTACTGTAAAAAATGTCTTTTTTATGTGGAGCTGAGGTGTCTCCCAGTGCAACTTAAACCTGTAGCCCCTTGTCTTCTCCATATGGCTCCTTGTGAAGGGAGAGCCTTTGTCCTCTTTGTAGCCACCGTAAGTACTTTGTGTCTTCATGTATTAGAAACTATATTTCTTCTGCTTGGGAAGCTGCGGATCCTTGAAAACTTACTATCATGTAAAGCAGGTATTTCAGTTGAATCAAAAAGTGAGGTCTGTGTTTAGTTCTTTCAATTTGGAAAGCAAAAGGAGGGGTCAAATGGCCTAGGACAGTCCTTATCAGTGCAGCCTTAATAAGCTCCTCAACTTCTCCAAAAGAATCACCCCTCTGACAGAGATTCACCCTTTCACTAGTATTATTCTGCTAACTCATGGCCAAAACTCAGCCTTCCTGCTACTGCTCCTGACTCCACCTAGAAGCTACCAGAGCCTTGAGGGCACTGATAGGACTTAATGGCCCTGACAAGCCCCATCTGGACCACACATGGCCCTGCCCATGGCCCAGGAGCCCTATTTAAGCTCAGTCTAGGGCCATTACTCTTTCCTTGACTATGCTGTAGGTGTGTCTGGCCATGGCTGCATGGACCCTGGATGAAGATTGTAGCTTTGCCTCCAACCCTGTTCCTGGCCCATCTTCCTTTGCTCCTGAAGGCATGCTGTAGGTGGACCCTGTACCTAGTTCATTGCTTGCTGTGGCTGTTGATGGATCCTGTTGCCAGCCCTTGGTTCTGCTGGCTGCTTTCAGCCCCTGCAGGTCTGTGCCCAAGAGTGAGGCACTGCCTGCCCTGGTGTCCCCTTAGCTCCTCGCTCCTGGTCCCTTGGGGACCTGCTGGCCCTTGCAGCTCCCTGACAGATGCCATGCGGATGTGTTGCAGGAATGTGCTTCTACTTCTGAACTTCTGCAGACTCCAAAAGGAAACACTGTTCAGTTTGTTTAACCAAGGTATGGAAAATCCCTGAATATCTTAAATATTAAACCCCTTTCCTTTTTCTTCACAAGACTTCCTGCTTTTAAGGCTAGACTCTGACGTTCTGCTCTATCTATCCTTAAAGCTATTTTCTTTCTGTTCCCAACATATCACATAGAGTAGAAGTGACTAGGAGCTCTTGTTCTACTTGGTATGTGCCTTTTCTGCTGTCTCCACATGGCCATAGAAGATTTTCATTCAGTTTGATGTCCTAGCTGACTATGGTGAAATAACTGCATTGCTTATACCTGGCACATTGTTGCATCTCTTCCCTAAAAGAATTTCTAAGCTCTAAAATGCAGTTGTTGACAGAAGTAGTCATAAACATATAGCTCATCATTGGGAATATAGTCTTTTATGGTCTGTTCAGTGAGCTTGGCATCAGGCTGGGGACTAGTCATCCTCCTAAATATCTTTTCTAAGATGACCATTGTGTCACAAGTGTCTGAACCACTCTGCATCTGCATGGCCAAGATTTGGGTCTCTAATTTTGTGTATCTAACAGGGAAATGGGCAATTCATATTTACTTGGCTCTGAGCACTTCATTATCAAAGGGGTGAAATATGTATCTCCTAAGGTAATTTTTCCTAACTGTGGGCACATAGGAAGAGCTTCCTCACAAGTATTTTGAGACAAAAGTTCTCCTTTTCTCTGCTGCCCCTAAGGGCTTCAGTTGATATGGTGTGGCCTGGCATTGATTCTGCTAATGAACAAATATTTGGGAGTGGTGATCCACCATCTTAGATTACATTTTCTATTTAAATCCACAGCTGGGACTTGCAAATTTGTTTGTTTGTCTTTTAAAAATAGAGGGGTTTTCTGTATCAGCATAAAGATGTCAGAGAGAATTGATTGCATCAAGCTGCGTCTGATTGCTGAACCTTATCTGGGGAACACACATATGTAGCATTCATTTTTTTGATCTTAAAACAGCACTGCTCATTAGTAATGTTAAACCTGGCTTCTGCAACCTCAGACTGCACTGCCAATTGGAAATGCTCCTGGTTTCAAATACATTAGCCCAGATTTACTCTTGGCAAACATCCATGACGACCTGGATCTACTATACCTTGTAGCAATGACATGCACAAACACTTGCGTCCTCATGATTGCTGTCGTCTTTTTGGTTTTAGTTTAAATGGACAGCAGCCGAATGGATACTGAAATTCAAGAATGCTGAAGTTTATTTTGTATAATTTCAGCAGCATAAAATTGAGCTATGCAAGCCTAACCTAGCTGCCTGGGCTTATTTTATAGTCAGTGTAGGGAGAGACCTGCAGAAAGCAATACATGCCATTTTCCTTAGAAACTTGTTTTATGATGGGATGAGTTGTGCTTTGGAAGTGTCTATTTCTTGCCAATGATAGCTGAAAGAACCCAACTACCTTACTTAGATTAATAACTCTTAGAAGCCTAAAACTAGTTAAGATGAATTTTCATGCACTTTTGGGGTTCCTCTGACCTCCACAGCCTTTGAAGTCTGGTGTATTGCACAACACAAATTGCATGCCTCAAAGTCGTCCTCATCCCATGTAAATGTTCTTAGAAACCACTGGGAGGAATGGCTCAGTTCAGATGAAATAGAACTTTAAGACCTTAAGTGCTTGCCTGTGAACATATATATGACCTCCATTGCACACATGAACTAGACAGAAGGAAGAGGCAAGCAATGCAAATAAAGCTTGTTGGAGAATAAAAATGTTGAGTTACCCAAGTTTCCTCACAGAAAAAGACACTGGCTGGGCATTTGTCAAACAAGGTAGACGACTGCTAGTGAAGAGTGGCTGAATTGAAAGATTTTTTTTTTTATTGTATCTGTCCACCTAGACAGCTGCTTGATATTCTTACTTTAGTCACTGAACACCTTTAGGTCAGTTAATATCACAACTCTCCTATGAAAGAACAAGAATTACTCCTTTTTTAAAAAACAAATTGATATTAATGAAATAGATTTTCTTTACTCCTATTTTAAGCAGTAGTTACTTAAGTAACTACTTAGTAGTAGCTACTTAAGTTAAGCTACTTTAAGTCTTTCTCTGGGTGTATAATTCCTGTATTATGTAGGGTCTTAGCTGGTGAGAACCAGCACCTTTTAATTTGATATGATCATAATCATATTACCAAAAGTTCTAATGACTGCCTGAATTCCATTTTCTATATTGTCAGGATCACTTCAAGGTGCATTTGAATTTTTTTCAAAAAGTTGTTGCTTCAGGGTCACGGTGGCCTTGTATCCGTGACTCCAGATCACACGTTGGCACTCCATTTTGCCAAAATGTCCATCCTCATTTCAACACTGTTTTGATGCTTTTAAAAAAATACTGTTTATGTGTTTCCAGTCAAAGGAAGTATTAGAAGCATTTCCAAGAGTGCTTACAATATCTTTAGAGCATATAGTTTCATTGAAATATTTCCACACTGAGACATCACCAGTAGCATTTTCATTCTTCCTTCCTGTCTTCCCTTGAGGACATCAGTCTCCTGTGTCCAAAAGGAAGATATAAAATCTGTGATATTCCCCAAAATAAATATTTCCTGCATCCAGCAAAAAAAGAAATATTTCCCTAGCAGGTAAGTCTCCTAATGAGTAAAATTTCCTTCCATTTGGAGAGTTGTGTAGAAATTGTTCTAAGTCAGTTGCCTTGTTGACTGAATAAATTTCAGGTGCACTAAAGGAAGAGTTGCTGCCTCATGATACAACAAAAGAAAAAATAACTATGAATATAGCTTTAAAAAGGGGGGGAGTTTATTTTAGGTGCAAAAATTAATAAAAAATTATTGATCTAGGAACTGAAATCTCTTGCAGAGACCACTGAATATTTAGCAGCTGGTAGGATTTCCATACCTAAATTTCTGAGCATGATGAACAGCTGAAAATAAGAAGAAACAACCACATGTGTGTAACCATGGAATATTTTTCAGGGCAAAAAAGGTTTTTTTACTTTCACCAGATATCTCACAAACTGCCTGTGATTGTGTCAAAACAATTTGTAATGTTACATGGCTGCTGTTCAACAGGTCTTGGCTAAAAATAAAACACAATAGAAATTTTGTGGAACTTGTCACCTCATTTTAGGAATGTAACTGGGGGACCTATGTCATGACTTGACTCACCCCTGACATTTTCTGGAGTAAACAGTCACATTCAGAAAATGATTCTGACTTTACGATGCACCAAGCCTTCACCAAGAATGAAGGATTATGAAAGACAAGATCAAAGCAAGCCATCTAAAATGGGGTTCACCTCACTCAAGTGTAACCTCCTAAAATTGCGGCAGTGAATTGATACTGGTCACCCAGGCTTCCTTTCTCAAGGGACACACATATACACATAGCCAGAGCATGATGCATCCCACCTATCCCTCGGTAATGCTGATAGATGGAGCTGAACATGATGCACTCAGACCAACCTTTAGAGACCCAAATGCAGGTGAGATTCATTGCAACTAGAGCGCCTGGAACCACAGTTGGGAACTGAAGCCCTCTTTTCTGAACCCCCAGACTCTACTGTAACCATCTAGTATCTTATCCTGAATCAATCAGCTTAGATTATTATTTTTTTCAGGCACACTGACACTTCTGTTTTTTCTGTGTCTTTGTCCACATAGCATTGCTATTTACAGACTTATTTAACTGACCTGTGTTAGCAGCTCCTTTATTAGAGGTCCTTTATATTTCCTGTAAATGTAAAGATGTATCTGCCCTGCCTAGAATTTTTACTGGCATCAGCAGAAATGTGTCTTAAGTTTTGCAAAGCTAAGTTAAATTACAGACTTTTTATGGAAAGATATAATTAATACCCAGAATTAATTTTCTAGGGGACTGAGTATAATTCAAATTCAATTAATAGTTTCAGCCCAAAACAATACATGGGGAAAATTGCTTGGAAAATCTACAAATATTTGTGTTTGAACATCTAAAAACAAAATTCATGGCTTTCTTTTCATCGACTGCTTAACAATTAATCAGCCTCAGGAAAATAGACCCACAAAATATTTTGTAAGACATCCCAGAATGAGATGCAATTATGATCTAGCTCTTAAATAAAATCCCACCTGAGGTCCTATTTCATAGATATGAAAGGAACATACAGGAAGGAATTCCACATATAAAGCGTGTTTGTAAAGCTCTCTTTGAATGTCCTCCTAAGCTTTCCTTTCAATGGGTATCGCCTAAGCCACTGGTTTCCCTCTCTGATATTGGGTGAGTTGCTTACATTTCTGCTACCTCTATCCTGTGAAAGACGTAATGTGTTTGTGTTGCTTATCCACTAGGATTGACTGATCCCCTGACAAAACTTACATATCCGAAGCCAAACAGAAGGTAATGAAATGCCTGAAAACTGCACCACAATGACAGAGTTAATTCTCTTGGATTTCACCAACCGCCCGGAGGTGGAGATATCCCTGTTTGGGCTCTTCCTACTCATCTACACCACCACTTTGGTGGGGAACGCTGGCCTCATTGTGCTTGTCCAGCTCAATGCCTGCCTTCACACGCCCATGTACTATTTCCTAAGCAATTTATCTATCTTAGACCTTCGCTGTTGTTCTGCCACTGCTCCCAAGATGCTGGTGAATCTGTTAGCACAGTGAAGACAATTTCTTTAATTGGCTGTGGAACACAGATGCTTCCTTTGCTGATGCAGAGTGCCTCACTTTGACTGTAGTGGACTATGACCCTACGTGGCCATATGTCATCCTCTTCTCTACACCGTTGCCATGTCCCATAGGGTCTGCACCTCCATAGTAGCTGGGGCTTATCTCAGTGGGGGTCTGACCTTGCTGGTGCACAAATCTTTCATATTCATGTTGTTCTGTGGCTCCAATGTGATCAACCATTTCTTCTGTGGTATCACCCTGCTGCTGGAGCTCTCCTGCTCCAATACACACATCAGCGAGGTCCAACTCTTCACCCTGTGTGGCTTTGTACAAACCAGCATCTTCCTGACCATTGTTGTCTCCTACACCTTCATCCTCAGCACCATCCTCCAGATCCATGTGGCAGACAGCAGGCACAAAGCCTTCTACACCTGCATCTCCCACCTGATGGCTGTTGGGTTATTCTATGGTTTCTTCCTCTTCACATATTCGTGGTCCAGCTCCAGCTACTTGCTGGACACAAAGTGATGTCTGCATTTTATACTGTCATCTTTCCCATGCTGAACCCCCTGATTTACAGCCTGGGGAACAAAGAGGTGAAGGATGCCCTAAGGAGAAGAGGGAGAAAAGTGTTTTTGCAGTGACTTCCTTTGAAGTGACAGGATACAGTGTGTTTCTGGTGTAATACACAATAAAAGTACAAGTGATGGGAACCACCTGACTAAATGTAGGTGACTTGTCAGAAATACCTGTTTCTGAACTAGCTTCCCAGGTTTGTTTGGGAAAAAGTAGTGGTGGAAAAAAGTGGTCAACTTAGAAGGTGATTCACTTTACAAAACAGAAACCCAGGTCAGGATCAAGAAGGATCTTTCTCCTCATTGTCTATAAAGGTAGTCTATCCCAAACGCAGAGGCAAGTTGTATTTTTGCAGCTTACAATTATTGAGACAACTCTCAATGAAGATGCTTTAAAGAAAAGTCCAATTTAGACAACCACTACATATGGTTGTGATTGTATGTATTAAATTTGGAAAACTAAAAGCTTTTGTACAGTGGAAAAACTTCCCTTATTTGTCAGTCAGCTCTGCCATAACCTCTATAGAGAGAGGAATCTCACCTGCTCACAATGTAGTGTATCATATGTTTAGGACAGGACTTGTTTTGGTTTCACCCAGTGTCTTTCCTGCCTGTTCTGCTCCCACCAGGCATCTTTTATGCTTGTTCTCATCCTCTGTTCTTACTTTGACAATTTTACTACTTTTGTATGTTTTTCCATAATCTGTTTGCCTCTATACCCCAAGCTCTCGTCTCCCTTCTGGTGGCATAATTACTTTTTTATTTCTGCTTCATTTTGTTACAAAATGCTTGTTGACGGTTATGGTATTGGCAGTGTCCAGTGTTACAAAACATGTACACTGATGTCAAGATAGGCTTCTGTAGTACACTGGTGTCTGGATTCAGTATAAATATTAATTATATCCTGTTTAATCCACTGGTACTGCATGGGTGCAGTGGGCCTCTGCTTTGGCTTCTTTCAGGACTGGACCTTTTTTTGTTGGCTTTCCACTTGCTGGTGTCTGTAGAAGCCCTTCTAGTTGCTCTTGCCCATTCCTTGTCACTCTAATCTGCAGCTAAATTACAAGGTTTTCTAATCCCAAGAAACGCCCCTGTGTTCCCCCTTGGCAGCCTGTTCCTGTGGCATGGTGGTGAAGGAGATGGGGAATGGCAGCTGGACGCCCTGCCAGGCAGGTAAGGTAAAGATGAGGGCCAGGACCTTCAAGGTAGAAGTGTGGTAGTCAACAGCTTGAAGTCCAAGTGGCAGCCAATTATGAGTGGCACCACTCAAGGAACAACACTGGGGCCGATCCTGTCGGCATCAGCATAATCAGTTACCAACACATGGGGCAGAAGGCACTTCAAGTCTGCAGGTAACAGTGAACCGGAGCAGGAAGCCGTTCATAGCCATGAAGGCAGGACTAGCCTTCAGAAGCACCCTTGATGAACTGGAGGAATGGGCCAAGAAGAAACTCCTGAAGTTCAGCAAAGACAAACAGCCTGTCCCATCCCTGAGCTGGAATAACCCCAAGCATCAAGGTGGGTTGTGGACCTGCTGGTTGGAGCAGCTTGGCTGAAAAGCGCTGAGATGCTGGCAGGCAAGACTAGGTGACTCCTCAGGTCCCTCCCAATCCAGGTGACTATGATTCCTAATAACTGTATCTCCTGAAGACCAACTTGACTTGGCCCTGGGTTTCTTCATATTCTTTCACAGGTCCCCACCAAAAAATACATAATCATGGCTTTTTGTAAACAATGAAGATGGTAATTTCTGAGATTAGCAACCTCAGAAGAAAATTCTGTGTTAAGTACAAATGTCAGCAACAGAAAGTGGAAGATGCAATTTGACTTTTCTGTGAAGTTGCAACATACTGTTGTATTTGGTGGAGTTTCCATTGAGAAGATAGGCCAAGTGTGCTCCTCTTTACCTTCCTCCTATAGATTGTAAATGTTCCTCTGTAACCCTCCCTGTTTCACCTTCTCCCCAGCTTTCAGCCCCCTCTGTGTCACGAGCCCAAGGTCCAACTCTAAGGTGACTCAACTGTATAACCGTGGCTCAGGCTGCTGAGAGAAACGTGAGCTGTGGGACGGTGTGTAGGGAGTACAATCGGCAACAGAGCCTGTTCGCTCTGGAGTTGGTACTAGCTCACAGAATCAAAAGGACAAATACCAGCACAGAAATTATTCTAATCACAACGGAAAAGAGAACAGGGAAATAGGCTGCCAGTCACCTCTGAACCACTGCCATCAGGGTGTTGGTGTTGGATTTGGCCAACAATGGCAGCTTGGCAATAGTGCTCTTCAGCTCTGGGGAGGAGGAGGAGGCTGAGGCCTGCCTGGTCAGTGGGGCCTCCTCTGTAACCCACCAGAGGAGTGACCGTGCAAATCCTTAGCCTACAGCTTGTTAAATCCTGGCTGTCACTCGTGTGTATGCGCCACTGATAAACATCACCCAGTACCTGAGAGGTGCAGGCTGCATCCCCCTCGCTGGGCTCCTGGGCACAGGGCAGCCTGCCCTTAGAGCACTTGAACAGCCCAGCCCAGGAGCTGGCGGCTGCCTGGGCCGCCCCCGGCCCTCCTTCCCCGGCCTCAGACAGAGGTTTGTTGAGCCCCAGCACGGCCACAAGCCGCATTCCGCTCTCAGAGGGGTGCCCCGCATCATGGCCGCCGTCTCCCCCGCCTACGCTTCCCAGCACGCAGCGCGCCGCCCAGCCGCTTGGCGGTGCCACGGTGACGTCATCTCCATACGACAGTGAGGCCTGATCTCCATGGCAACGCTGGGCAGGCCCTGCAGGACCCCTGGCGCGATCCAGAAGCAGCCCGGCGCCGGAAAGTATCCTGCAGGTCCCCAAGCGACCCTGAGGAGAGAACG
>NW_010532667.1:0-39067 GCF_000687285.1 Phaethon lepturus
AGGGCAAGTAAAGGGGAATGTTGCAGGGTTTTCCTGCAGAAAGTTATTTCTGACTAAAGAGACTCAATGGCTCACGTGAAGTTGTTCCGTGGCATCACTCTCGTCTACTGATCCTGTCCCCCTGCTTCCCCCCACCACAAGCACGCACACGACCCGTGGATTGTCTCCAACGTGTTTTGGTACGGGGGCACAACCAGGTTAGTGAGCAGATTTGTCCGGTGTGTCACCTTGCCAACACAACTGACCTACCGATGTACAGCACTGCCTGCTGGGGTGCAGAGGTGCGGGGAAAGGGAGTTGGGGGGGATGGAAACCTTTCAAGGTCAGAAGCAAAGTTTGCAAACGGACTCTGCCAGACAGCACAGCCAACAGGCTGGGTTTGTTGCAGCAGCAGCTCCACTCTGCGTCACTGAGACAGCGCTTTCAGAAGCTGCATCTTTATGCGGAGAAGCTGCGCTGCCCAGGCTGACAGTTTGTTGGTATCAGCTCTACAGTAAGAGCCCCTCAGCGTCCGACATCTCCAGAGGCTTTGCTGTTTCACCTTTCACGGGGGCCGCGGTCTGTTTATCTCTATTGCTTCTGTCGAAGTTTTCCATTCTTCAGTCAAAGCAGTTTTGCAAAATTCCTCCCTTATCTGGTAATTAACCCTTTTGCTCATCAGGCATCAGTAAGACTCTTAAAATACAATTTTTATTTTCCCTGAACTCCATTTGTTTCCCTTTACACTCTGAGTTTTCTATTTTCTGCTGCTTAAATTGTTCTTCCCCACGTCCATCCTTCTCATGGTTTCACTCTTTTGATTAGTCCCACATTCTCAAAAAAATTCCTCACAGTTACAGTATCAGTTGGGGAAAGGGGAAAAAAAAGTAGCCAACAGCTGAAAGTTGTCCTTTTGATCAACTCTGCCAAGAAACTGCTTGCAGCCTCCTGGCTCCATTCAGAGACTACCATTTAATGACCTTTCCAAGGGTCAAGTACTAACAGGGATTGGTATTCATGTACAGAAGATTTTCAACCACTGTATCCCGAAATGTGAATTTTACAGCATTTTGTATTCCAAGATAAAACTTAAAGGTTTGTATTTGTCAAAGTACAGCACCTCAACTCACTTGAGGCAAAGTATTTTTTTCTGAGGATGTACTTTATCGAAATGTCCTCCTCTGTGGGACAGAAAATTTCAGTGAAGTTGCCAAGGACTAAATGCTTTCCCCCTTTTCAATTCGTACTGTGTTTGATATTATCTTGGCTGCGATTTCATCACAAACTGTGAGCAAAACAGTATGGTAAGGCAGTGAGTAGAAGACCTTCACAGGAAAATTAAATGACACAAGAAGTGGCATTAGAGATTTATAATGAGGGGGCTGCTGAGAGATCTCTAGCAGCATAAATGCCAGGGAACAAGCATGCTGTGAGAGGAGTGATTGCTCAAATGAGCATTGAATGTTCATGGTTATGAAAGGCCCCCGTGCCATTTTCCATAAAAGTAGGAACGTTAAAATCCAATGATCCACCAAATTCTTTCACTCTTCTCATCACATAAAGCTCCTTATCTAGTTGCAATTTGATATGCAATTCTTCCTTCTTCGTATTTTTACGCACAAAAGAGTTCTCATCTCAGCACTGCAGAAATGGCGAATTTGTTCCCCTGTGTTGCAAAGAGAGCCTGATTAAATTTCCTAAACAAAACGTATCTTGGACAATAATGTTAGCTTTAGGTGAAATTGGTTTTTAATACGCTTTTCCACATGCTAGTTTTAAAAAAATGGAAAATGTGACATAGTCTAAATAATTCCAATTGGTGAAAACTAGAATTTGATAATCCACAAGAGTTAGCTGTCAGCTTAAGTGGTTTGGAAAAAGGTTACATTTTAAGTACAGAAGAATTTAAGTGGCTTTGCAGCCTAATTCCTTGGGTTTAGGTCATCTCTAAACTCAGGTTGTATGAACTCCCTTCCTGGATGAGAGGCACATTGAAAATGTTGCATTCTTAGTGTATACAGTGAATTCTATACCTATGACAGTCTTCAGTAAGCCCTGCCGTCAGCAACCACCTTAAAATATCCCCAAGTCTTCCCCTGCCATTTTGCTTGACCTCTACAGGCCTTCACTGTTAGGTGACTGGTTTTGCTGGTCCACAGAGCAGTCGGTTAAGTGAAGTCTCTCTGGAAAGTAGAAATCTTTGTTTCGTTTTCTGTAGGGGCAATTCTTAAAGCTTCCGTTTGCTAACTGGCGTCTCCCTAGCCAAAAGACCCAGCCGCAGTCCGGCCCCTCCTCGCTCTCTGTGTCCTAGAGAAGACAAGCCTGATGAAGGACTCTTGCAAGAGGCGGGCGAAAGGTTCATCCCCGTTCCCTCGGGGGCTGAGGGGTTTGCGCGGGAGGTGAATAGGGGGTCAAGTTAGCAGCTGACATCAGCTCTGCTGCCTTTTTGCTGTGGAAAAAATGGGTCCTGCTCCACCCCTCTGTCCTCTCGTTCCCCCTCACCACACCGAATGCGGCCCAAGAGGGACTCCGCAGCTGGCCTGGGGAGGGAGAGAGGCCTCCCTGGGGCCAGGCCCAGCAGCCGCCCTGGGAGGCTGCGAAGGGAACGGGGCAGTGCCCAGGGCAGGGGCGCACGCAGGTAATGCTGGATGAATAATGGAGGCATTGGTTTGGTGCTGCGCTGCTAAAAAACTCTCTACCTGACACATGAAGCCAGGAAGAAGGGCAGCCAGAGAGAAGAAAACCAGAAATCACTTTGGCCCAAAAGAAACGTTTTGTTCAGCTGCATCCTACTTACCTTTGGTGCATAGATAAAGGGAATATGAATTTTGTTCAAGCTTTTTCCTTCAGTTTATGTTAACTTTAAATCAAGTCAATGTTAAGATGAATAAGATTCCAACTGAAAAGTGAAAAACCAAAGAGCTCCTTGGAATTGAAAATAGTAATGAAAAAAATATTTCCAAAACAAGGACTTTATGCCTCTAGCATCTAAACAAAACACTTCAAGGCTTTTGAAATCCCTCAGTACAGACATGCACCCACATTTCTCATGGGCTGAATGCTGAGCTCAATCATGTTTTAAGGTCGTCCCATCCTTCAGTATTGTTTACTGTTTATTAAATACAGGAGCTGACCTGAGCAGGGAAACTATCACAGGCTAATAGATGTCAAATGACGCTGGGAAGAGAGAGAATAAGCTTGGTCTTAACACTGAAATATATGTAATTAATTGCTGTGTTGGTTGGGCAAATAAAAGGAAAGACAATTATCACATGGGGGCTACCAGGGGAATGCACAAAGCTTATCATGGTCAGTTACGCTGAAGAGCTCCTGTCACTTGGCTGTACAAATCTGGGAGAGCTGGCAATGCCCAATCAGACACACACAGGAGGTCAGGCAAGAAATAATGTCCAAAAGCCAGGCCAAAAGTTTAGAACAATCTCTGGCCCTAATATCATGTGGGTCCATTTTTGTAATGGTTTAAAACCCTATTTTTTCTGGTCTCAGTAATTCTCTTTCACTAATGCATTGGCATTACGTAGGGTAGGGAATGTAACTCAAGTGACCTAATTATTGGCAGTTACAAGGGCTGTAACAGAAAGTATTACTTTTATTTCACACCATTAGGTCAAATTAATTTTATCAGCTGGAATTCATGCTGGTGACCAGGGGATGTGAAGAGCCTCCTCGTGCTCCTGCTTGGGTTAGGCAGGGAAAAAAAAAGAGAATCATCTTTTGTAGTAAGACTGATACTTGTTGTAGGGGCAATGCTTTACTTGGACTTCTCCATGACATTTTTCTTGAATGGTCAATGGTATATTGGGGACAATGAAACAAAACTAACCGAGCCTCTTGTTTACACTTTTTCCTATCCTTTGTCATTACCCTTCCCTTCTGCACCTAACTTTGTGTCCATCTTTTCTCTTTCAAATAGTCCCTTATGAATGCTTTTTCTCCTCACAAATCTACCGTGGACTGCCTTTTTTTTTTCACTTCTGTAATAATCATGTATTTAAGATGTTTTGGTAGTAAAGAGGCAATTGTATGATCTAGAGACTTGTGTAATTAAGTAGTCAGATCTTGCATGCTGAAATAAATGGATCTCTGCTCAATTGCTTAATTCTCAGTGATTGTTGAACACTGATATTACTGAACTAAGGAACCACTGGTAGCAATTTACCTCTTTGAAACACTCTGGAAATGTGGATGGTGATGGGAATGTCCTCAAATAGCACTGAAAACAGTGAGAGCCAGGCGCAACAAAGACAGACAGAATATAGCCTCATTTTTATGACAGCCTGTAGTTTTTAATAACGTACTGTTAACTCTGGTAGAGGTGACTAACTATGATATTCCACATTACAGAAATTTGAGGAATGAATCCTGCACTCTAGGTAAAAGTGAAACATATGAGATATAGCTTTTAATCAGAGTAGAAAAAGAAAACGAACATACAGAAAAATATGTGTCTGTTGTGAGGCTAAAGAGCGAATTTGTCAATTTGCAAGGGGCTGCATGAGATCCTGATCAGAGTTAGGGGTGTAAGGGAAAATGTCAAAGGAGACGCTTTTTGAAAACCAGAATTAACCTTCAAGAAAGCATGGTGATTTGACAAAGAAAGGCAATAACAAGGGCAGAACTGAGAGGAGAATGATCACTGATGCTGTGATTCTGTGATTCTGTGAGAACAATGTTCTGACACTGGGGACACTGCAGAAAGTCCAGAAAGGAGATGTGGGTAGAAAGGGAAGTAATGCTCAAAGTTTTGAGTTCACAAAAGCAACACGCAAAACTACCTTGATTGGGGGAAGCAGCAAAAAGCCATATACTCTGAAAAACATTCAAGCATTACAGTGTTACATTGACTTCCACAAATTTGCAAATGCTAGCCAACCATGAACAGCTTGGACAAGAGAACATCACCAGCATCATTTGTGCAAGGTAATCCTGCACAAGAGCAACAGACAAGATTTCAGCAGAAGATAAACAAGCTCTTAGCCTGAAAGCAAATGGAACATTTATTAATTTCAAGCTGTACACAGGTGTAAAAGCCAGTGTTTTGTCAAAGACAATGATAGTAGCAAGGAAAGAAGAGCCCAGATAAGACAAATGGATAGAATTCAGGTTTGCGGTTGTGATCTTTTTGCCATTAAGAGAGTGAGTGAAGTAAATGTATGAGTAAATAACACATTGCAAAGGTACAATTTGTAATAATACCAGGGACAAAAGTATCCTTTACTGATTTTAAAACATATCAAATTGTTCATCTTATGCAGTGGTGCTTCACCTTAGAAGAAAAGGTGACAAAGTTTGAAGAGGTTTAGGATGCTTTCCCAGTGGAGAAGAAAGCATTCAGCAGAATACAAAACAGACCTGAAAGCCCAACTCTTCACTGTCCAATGGAGGAGCAAAGAAAGGAGCTGGCTAAGCTTAGCTTTTTACTGTAGAAAAAAACAGAGCAAGGAGCAGAATAAACAGAGCAAGACACTCACTTTCTGTTAAAAAAAAAACAAACAAAAAACCCCCAAAAACACATTTCCCTAAGCAATAGGATGAAGGAATCTCATAGGATGTGCCACTTGGTTGAATGTTTTTTGGACTGAAATATGTAAAGATATTCTGCCGTCTCTGCACACACCAAGAACATTTTCCTCTGTGTCCCCTATCAGCTCTCCTCTGCAGACTATTGACAAAATGTGGGCTGCCATATTTGGCTGTAGAAATTGCCTGAAAAGATAAAAATGCTTGGGGGAAGCAAACTTTCAAAATGCTAATCCCTGTCTTCCTTCTCCTCTGCTCTGGGTTGTATGAAACCTGTAGGAACTGAGTATCTTTAAGTCCTCTTTTTTATTCTGTAATTTTGGTTGAACATGCCAAGGCACACACACTGCCAGGGGTGTCACATTATGGTGGGTTCTGCAGGAAATGAGGCTAATCCTTTCAGGGTGTATCGACTGAACAGAAACCCAACAGCAACAACGAAATAAAAATGGATTGTAAGCAGATGCTAGGTAGGTTTCTGTAGCTGGCCCATCCAAGTGGTTGTGGCAAATGTTTTTAGAGAAGCAGAGCACATACGGCACGTAAGTAGCGTGGCCTTTGAGAGACACTGCTTCTTCCAGCTGATTTTTAGGCTGTGTCTGGTGCCAAGTGTTTCACAGTGGAGTACATAAAATGTGATTCGATGGGATTAGTAGAGTAGTTACTGTAGTCGAGCCAGATGAAAAGATCTCACTGTATGTTGTTTTATTTATAATGCAGATTGCATTCTTGGATGACTGGTTGACTCCTTTTGCTGTCTACTTGGCTGACCCCTTCACCTAATTAGCTGTATTTGCTAACTATCCGACTAGGAGTAAACTATAAACGGTGTAATCACAAAGCCTAAGTAACACGAGACAAGTCAGTATGCAATACTGCATTTCACGTATTAGTGAAAAAAACCCAACATCTTCTCATCTTACAGCCATCTAATATTTTCTCTGCAAGTTCGCCAACATCATTTCTACAATGTTTTTCTATGTTTTCTGGCTAAGATAGCCACTTAGAGTCATTTAGTTCAGCTTTACAAAGGTGAGTTTTCCAAGTGGCATTAATGTGATAAAAATGAGGAATCCTGTTCCTTTTCCCTCTTCTTTTTTGCCGGATTGCTTTTTGAACCCATGTAATTTTTTAAAATCAATAGCATTCTGTGCCAAGGAGATTCCCTAAGCATTACACAACAAACATAATACATGTTTTGAACTTGCCACCTGCTAGTTTTCTTTAACACCTGCTAGTTCTTTTTTGGAAGAGAGGATGAATGCACCCTCCCTGTTCATCTTTACTTGGTTTCTGCTGGGTGAGCAAAGTTACTCTGCCTTACCTGTTTAATGTTATTTAAATATAGATTAAAGTAGGTAGCAAAGGGAGCTATGTGTCATGCAGTGGAGCTTTCTTAAAATAAGGTGTGGGAAGAAGCGAAATAGCCTGGAGTTTTCTGCTCCTGCTAATTGCCTCTTCACCATCTTACTGCAAGTTGTTCCACACCCTGCAGTTCGTGTCCATACTGCCATAGAAGTGAGCCAGCAGTACTCGAGTGTGAAAGGCCTTCTGGTGTGTGGTGAAGCTCTTTTAGTTGTCCTGCCTTTTTAGAAGACAAAGGCTGCAAACTAGCTTACTTTATTTTATTCTGCAGCTGTGATAGTTTATCTGTCTTTCAAGCCTATTAATCAGTTTCCCAATACAGAAGCAGGGCACAGATGTAGAGAAATTTCTGTCTTGAACTCATGGATTCCCTAGCCTTAACAACCAAATTAAAGCCATCCGTTCTAAATTAGAAATGCAGATAAGCCTTCATAAGTTTGGCTCTCTGGTAATGATCCTTTTGTCAAGTGATAAGCCTGAAGCCCTGTTGTTCTTTTCTATCTCTGTCTTGCGTACCTCTGCCATCAGGTAACTTGCTTTTACATTTCTGTCGTAGACTCAAACTGGCTCTTATTACATCTAACAAGGATTTTTGAATGACATGGTGGCTTTTCTGCCTCTGTTTATAGGGGTACAGCTTCAGCAGCTCTGCTTGGCAAACAGTAAAGGAGAGCATAGTCACAGTCAGTTTCATGCTTGAGTTGACTTCTCTGTTTATTCTATATATTTATTTAAATCAAAGCATATTATGAGAAAGGGGAGTTAAAAGTTATAATGCAGTCTTTCAGGTTCTTTAGTTAGTATATGTAGAAAAAAAAAACCATGAAGGATTAATACTGCTACTGTTCTCCTGACTTGTTTTAGGACGGATGTGTACTCAGGACTCACGCTTTCCCTGGGAACCTCCTGCTGATTCTCCCCCAAAATACAGCGAGTCCCGTGGAGAAACTAGAGTAGATTCTTCACTTTGTTCCAAGTATGTATGCGAAGCTGATGTGAGGTATCTTGGTCATTTGTTAAATAGGCAGCAGAACTTCAACTCTCAACTAGATTTTTTTAATTCCAAACTTCTTGATAGTATCTTTCAGAATTAAGTAGTCTCATTACTGAATCTTATGGCTTATTTAGTGTGATATAATCCTTCTCTCACAGTGTGCAGAGAAGGTATTAGTATTTATTACTTATAGTATTATAATACAGAGAAAGTATTTAGTACTAATCACACTTTTAATTTTTGTTCTTTCAGTTTATAAGCAAGTTTTTAAAACTTTTAAGTAGTATTATAACATGTTACTTTGTACTGCGTGATAAACTTCTTGTTAATTGCCAGTTTCCAAACGTTACCTTCCATGCTTAATTTATCCTCACCCTGTATGTGTGAACAGTATGTATCAAGGGAAGGACACGAAATTTGAGGCGGGAATGGAAGTTATTCCCCTTTTAGGAAACTGAGTCTGCTGGTTATCCTTGCTCCACCCACAGACCTGAAGTAAGAAATGGGTGCTCAAAAGATGTTGGCCTTGGAGAAAAATTTTGCAGTGAGGAAAAAGAATTGTGATGAGGAAGGGGCTGTAAGTTATAAAAGTACATCAAATGAAGCAGGCCAAATAAGGGTACTGCTAGAAATTCTGGTTGAAGCCAGCAGGGATAAACTTGGTGTGAACATTAGGCAGTTGTCCAGAGCTAATTAAATTACTCAAGCATGATGCCCTGTGAGAAGGGGTGGAAGCCATCTATAATCAGAAATACAAGAGTTGTCAAATATATTTTGCTAGAGCTATTGATTTTTTTTGTCTTTCTGATTTTGTTGCAGTAATGTCCAAAAAGCCCCATTTTGATCAAGTAGAATCAGTTGTTTTCTTTCTTTTAATTACTTCACTGATGTTACTTGTAGGCAGAGATTCTTTGCTGCTGAGAGCTAGCAAATAATGTAATCACACACTACCAAGTCACCATCTTTCCATAAACAATTTACCAAGTTCTTACATGGCCTCCATTACCAAATGTTCTGTGCTGTGAGTTAATGACTCGTTATGCTCAGTGCTGTTGAGCACTGGCATCTCTTGATTTTGCTGAACATTATCAAACACTGGCAGCACAAGAGTGATGAGAAAGTACAAGCAGCAAAACGTTTAGCAGAGGTAAGATGTTCAGAGACTAATGTTAACACCCTTGTTCTGTAGTGGTTAAAATCTGTGGTTGCTTATACTTAATGTCGCTGGAGAAGGAAGGGAGGCAAAGTGAAAATAAGGGGGCAGACAATGTTCTTTTTAAGTTATGTGAATATTCTTTCTTCAGATTTTTTGCCTCCTCTACTGTCATGAAAGTGAAAATAGATATTCACTGCTGTAAGTGATTACAGGTTCATAATGCAGGGGTTGGTACTTCTGTTACACAAAGCACAGCCAGAGTTAGACAAAGACGACCTATCATTCCCATGTAGACTTTCATGTTGAGAGTATAGAAGGAAATCTGGGAATGGAGGGCAGGTCAAAGGATGGTAGTACCGTGCAAGATCAGTTTTGCAAGTCTGCACTTTGAGGAAAACTCAAGGTGCTCTTATACTACAGGCACCCCACTTGGGGTTGGCTCTTTGGTAATATATTCCAGAAGGCTTGAAAATTACTGTTAAAAATAAAAAATTAGAAACATTGCTGAAGTACTTCTTGTACTCTGACAGATTACCAGCTGAAGAGGTTTGAGGTAGCCCATCCACCTTAATGTCCCAAGGAAATGCTAGGCAACAAATGGCTGCTTTAGATCTGCATGTTATCCCTACTCATTTCAGCATCTGAGCTGTAGAATAGGAGAAGGCTGAACAGGTTCTAAAAAAATGCAAATGTAACCAGAGATAAGGAAAAATCAATAGTTAATGTTGAAATCCTTTTCTTTTCCCTCTCCCAGCATCCAACATACTCTGCAGGCGTCTCTGCAGCCACTCACCTCTGTGAACACCATATGTCTCATGTTTTTTTACAAGCTGTATTTTGTGCTACATTTTAGTTAACTAGCAAGGAAGATTAGGAAGTACAGAAAAAATAATCAAAACTTGTACTTATTAAAAAAATCAGGGCACTTCAGTCTTCTGTTTCTGTGTGAACAAAAAATAGCCTAAAGACTTTGAATACCTAGGTGGTTTAGAGGCAATATATTATTCATATCATCTTCTGTCACTCAGTGTGGAGGGCATTCCTAGGAGAAAGGGAGTTGTATGCCTGTATTGTAGCTGCTGAAATAGCTGGTGCTACTGGCAGTTGGGTATGAGTTTGAGCAACTCTAATGTGTGCTGGGATTTAAATCTTCCTTAGCTGTCTTTATTATTATATAGAAACTAAAGAGGGGACGGGCAGGCTTAAGTTGGGAAGTGGCAGGAAGTTAAATTCCTCTTAGCTCCTGTCTGTAGATTCATACAGAGCAGGATGACTTACAGTCAGTTCAAAGTGCAATGCATGGACATTAATACCAGTATCTATGTGGTTTTCAACCTGCTTGTATGAGGTATGACATCCTACGTACTTTCTCAGTTTCCAGAGTTTGGATTCAGGAACAAAACAGTGCTTGCACTATGGTAAATGATAATGCGTTGAGATCATATAGCCTGTATAGCAGTAACTTTTTTTGAAACACCAACCCGAAGACTAGTGCTTTTATACAGCAGAGAAAGGGCACTTCTCTAGGGAGATGTTATTACTCATGCAGGTTGCTAACACATCTGAACAGAACTGGGAAGGTGGTTTGGTGGGAAGTGGCAGTAATGAGGTCTGGTTCCTGGTGGCTTGGAGTCTCATGGTAGGATTCTTTGCCAGAGTTAATAAAGATTTGAGTGCAGACTGAAACTTTTCTCAGGTTGGGACACTCGGCACTTCTCTATCCTCTGTAAATTCCCTGAGGGTTAATATGAATTGAGGTCATACTGTAACATACTCAGTGCAAACAATGAATGGCCTTTCATCTCTACCTAGCTACCTCTTTCCTGTAATTTTGTAGAAAATTTGACATCCAGAGTGTTGACACCTACTTCAAAGACCTTTACTCTCTGTCCAATATTGCTGAAACTGACTTAAAAGCTATTTCATCAGATGGGAGAGGCAGATAAAAACACACACATACTCACATGCAGAAACTGAATTTGATCAAACTAGGCTGAAAGCAAACACCAGTCCTAGCTTTTTCTTGTCAATGTGTACTTAGAATTTTGTGATCGCTTAGGTTATGAAACACAACTTTCTAACATAAATTGGAATTGTTCTGTTTTGAGAAGTGATCCTACAAACGGCTTCATGGAATACCTATTCAGACCGCATAATCTTTATTACCGCCGAAAGCTTTAATAATATCACATTGCTTTGGTAATCAGTGGAGCATAAAAACCAGGTAAGTCCTGCAGGAAAGCCTCAGAAAGTCAACGTTGCACTTGCGCTGATACAAGGTAGAACAATTAACTGTTCTTACTGCTTGACACAATTACATTCAAATAAAAATTAGACTAAATTTTAGATAGTCATCCAGTACTTTTATTTCCCCCTCTCTTAAATTCTTTCCTTGACTTAATGGATAGGGGTTTTTTTTCTCACACTGACACATCCCTGACCCCCAGTAATTTAAAATACTTTCTGATGTTTTACAAATTGCAGGTAGTTTGCACACCACAAGCTGAAATCTTCTGGTTTAGAGGTCAGTTTATTGACCCCAGGCTGTGTTTGTTCTTTAGCATTGACAGGAATAATGGCAAAAACTTATTCTGTCAATGATGGCTTCTAATACTTGGTGGAACCAGATCTGTGCTGTAAGAGGGTTGCCTGATATATTAAGAGCATAATTGAAAATCAGAAGGAAAGAGGATGATGTGGTTGATACGTCTACCATATTAATTTTAAGTTCATTCTTAATAGGCTTATAAATACAAACAGTAAATAAACCATCATATCTACAGCATTGCTTTTTGGCAATTAAAGAAGAAAGCAATGTGTAGTAATCTTAAATGAGCTGATATTCCAACTCATTCCTATAAAGATACTGCACTGAGAAAGCCATTTGCAAGTGTCATATGCATAGACATTCTCAGATTTAAAATCTAAGTGAATTTTAAAAAGTAGAAGTTGACTGTATTTTTTGCTGAAGACTATTTCAAGTTTCATCTTTCTGTTTACAAATAAAAACAAAACAACAAAACCAACCAAGCACAAACTCCACTCTTACTTCTCTAGTTTTTTTTTTTCTTTTAGTTTTAGCTATTATCAGGAATCAGAAATCGGAAACAAATCTTACTTTCAGGTTAAATCCAGCACAGAGCAGAAAATATGTGTAACTTATTCTGGATGTCTTCCAATAAATGACTAGCCATACTCTGAGTACCTTAGGCAGTCAGGTACAAACCTGATGACCTATTTTGAGGAGACTGGTAGAAGAGACAAAAGTTTGCCTAATCTTTGTTCAGTGTGGCTCATTCATGGGCTCCTGTGGCAGTTTGGATTGAACCCTGGAAGCCTTGGCTTTAAACACTGCAAAAATATATAGGATTTTAAGAGTATACGAAGTAGGTAATTATCTCAAGTCTGTTTTAAGACCTACAAAACTGTCTCTGTTCTTGGGTGCAGATCTAAAGGGAAAGGATATCCTCATGAACTGGGATCCAGTCAAAGCAGCTGAGACAAGGCTCATTTTGCAGTCAAACAAAATCCTTATACCTTTTTGTACCTCTCTCACCTGTCTCCTTCACTGTGCTCAATGCTAGTTGTGCTTGCAAATTCTTATCTAAAAAGCACATCCTGCCTTTCAGGAAATAGGGTATGTAGTACCCGTGGGGATTAATTAATGTTCCCTGCTAATCTGACTGTTCCTGTTAACATGGAGTAACGTAAGAGGCTTTCTGAAAAGACAATTGCTGTTCCTTCATGTCAGCAACATGTCTTAGTTTCATTCTGGGGATGACAAACCCCAAACAACTTGACAGATGCTTTTGCAGAGATTCCCCGATCATATTTGTTATTTCTGCTGCTACAGATTCAGACATGATAAAGAAAAGCAGGACTTGTGCTGGAAATATTCATGCCACATAAGGGGAAAACTTCTATAATGGGAGGTAAAATAAAGCACTTGGAAACCAAGCTCCAGTTAGGTCACTCTGTTATTGAGGGCCTTAACCCGATTTAACTTGGGTTAAATTGCAGCCAGAGATGAGTGGCTTGTGCTGGTAGCGGGTCTCACTGGAGCCAGTGAATCTCTCCACCAGCTTGGAGGATTATAGGCAACAGCAGTCAGCACCCTGTTTGAGTGGTAGATTCATTACTGCCAGTTCCAGTCTCGCTCTGTAGGATGTTTTGTAAGTGGGAGTCACAGCCTTGCCCCTGTATCTGCCCTGATTTCCCACACCTCTTTCCTTTCATCTGTATGCTCCATAGGTCCCCCCTCTAAATGGGGAATGGGAATTGGAGTAAGATTATTGTGAGCCACAGATGCACAAGGTGAGAGTCCTCTTCTAATGCCCTTCTGTATTTGTGTACCAGTATCTTATCTGACCGTGAGTCTCTGCATGCAATTCTCCATTTCTCTAGAGACTATAAATGTGCTCATGTATTTGTTGCTCAGGTACAGCTGTTTGTAAGTTCTTGTTCTGAAGAAAGTTCTTGTCTGCTGTCAGCTCAAACAATGTTGATGACTCTGACCAGGAAGTCCTCTGGGAGACAAATGGAAATATCCTCTTAGTATGAGAAGACTGTATTGTAGTCAAGAGCATCAAGTGTTTCTACACAGTGGTGTCCAAGATAATGCAGTCTTTTCCTTAAACTATGAAGGGAACAGCTCTGTAAAAGAGTTGGAAGATGTTGACTTTCTAACAGTCATCACTGTGCATTGTAATTAGAGATGCAGAAATTCACCAGTCTGGGCTTTCTTCCTTCCACTCCCAAGAGCACATTCTTGCTTTAAGGTAGCAGGATTTTCTGAATCCCTGGGCAAAGACCAGGTGTGACATTCACATAGATTCATTTGGGTTTATTAAACAGAATTTTAAATAATTTCATTTGCGGAGTCCAGTTGTCTCTTTGGATAAGCCAGTGGCTATTTGGGAGAAGGATAGCTATGGTGTGTGCTCTGATATTTAAGCTGAAGATACGGGATTTATGTATGAAGTTTGTTTGGTGGGGTTGCAGGAACAAAACAGGTAATACAACTAGGAGTCAAATGTTTCAGTGTAGTTTAATACTATGGAAATTAATTCAATATTCATCATTATCCATAGAGCATCTCCAGAGGTTTTTACAGTAATGTCACAACAAATCTATTCAGTTCTTTAGAAAAGAGAGGCCATGCTTACAGCTGAGCTAATTTATATTAATACCTAGCATAACAGAAGTTATTTCACGAGATCTTTAGGCATTATGCCTACAATTAGTTAAAGAGTACATGCTTTACCACCTTATCTCACTTACTAGGGGTTGGTTCTCATCTATTTGCAAATTTTGCAGGCGTACAAAGCTTAAAGGTCTATTTTCAAAATAACGCATCTTGCTAAACTGTGCCTCTACAAAAGATTAATTATTTTAAGTTTTTTACTGTACAAAACAAGAAAACTTCACTATTGATAGGTTGGGGATATTTGCTGCTTAAATTCACATATGTAAATTTCCTTAGGTAACAAAAATCTATTCAAGTTTTAAGTTCTCAGTGCTAATGCTAACAATAGATACATTCACTACAGTGTGATTACACTGGATAGGCTTAACATCTGAAAAACCCACTTGGGTCTATTATGCGGTTTCATAAATACAAATTACTTGTGATAGAATTCAGCAATGAGTTGTACAGTAGAAAGTGCTTCAGTATCAGCATTAGGACTGCATTGCACTCCTTGCTCTCGTACACTCCAAATGCCACCATGCTGCAACTCAGAACCTCTAACTACTTATTTCCTTAAGTATCAGAGAGCATTAAAAGATGCAAGAACGTAAGGATGGCTGTTCTGTGCCTAACTGAACAGCCATTTAGCCTAACACCTTGTCTTCAACCAAGGCAATGTAAAATGATCTTTCTGATGTCTGTTTTGAAAATGAGAAATGACCCAGAGGTATCACTCTTAACTCTCCTTGCAGTAGTGACATCCTGTAAAGCAGGAAATCTGCAACCCCAATCAACATTCTGCCTAAACATGCCAGTAAGGTACCTCAAGCTCTGAGGATGGAGCTGATAAAGTGTGTGAGGAGAACTACAAAGTAAAGCTTGTCAGATACAGGTTATAAGCTGGAATACTGGTATAGTAATAGGATTGTTTTACTAATATTCTTATCAACAGAAGGTTATGGAAGGAGATCAGTGTCACGTGGGCTTGTTTCTTATACAAAGGATAGTTCTAGAAGCATGCTTGCAGCTCCTTAACACGTACCCAGATTTTTAATCTAGCAAGAAGAGTGTAGCTGCCAGCAACGCGGGGTGTGTTGTGGCTGCAGATCCTCGAGTACGTATTTGCGCAGTTAGCCAGAGCGGTGTCTCTGTGACCCCACTGGTGCCCTACCTACCTTGTTTGACATTGACCACAAGCTGTCTGCACGAGTTCCAGTTGTACCTAACGTCACATTCCTGCACTGTAAAAGGACTTTAGGAGCTATACATTGCTTGTCTTTAACTAGGACAATGAAAAAATGTGTGCAGCTGCATATACTGAAACTGCTCAAATGTTAGGAACGTGGGAAAGTCATTTCCCAACATTCTTAAACATCAAATTTTGGAATAGTTGATTCAAACACCCATGAGATGAGATGCTGGACTTCATTTCACTCTTCAGGAAATGGCACAGCAGAATAGTCTGTAGAAAGTGGGCCACACAGTAATGAAGTAGTGTGCCAGGAGAATTATATAGAAAATGAATACTGAAATAATAAACACTAGGGGATTTTTCTTTTTTAGAGGAAGCTACAATCTCTATTTTTCTTAATGAATTAATTACTGACCTCTGACTAGATGCTTTACAAGTTATAGTAACAGCAAATAGTTTGCTACTTGAAGTAGGTGGCTATCAGTTTTATTTAGTTGCCTTAAAAAGAACATCTGGTGAAGATACATTTACAGACAGATAATGCCGTTAATATCAAACCTTATCGGAAGCGATTGCATTCCAGCAATTGAATTAGATTTCCCTGAAGCAGGTTAATTGAACTATGCAGTGTTTTGCGAAGATTTATCCTCTTCTGTAAATCTACTTGTGTCAGGTTTGTAGCATTTCAGATGATTCTGAAAGATTTAGGAATCTCCGAAGATAAGAAGTTTGTGTGCGTTTGTAGCTTAACCCAGATAATTTGTAGATATCTCCTTATAATAATGATGCTGTTATACACATTTGGATTGTTTGACTATTTGTAGGGGTGTGGTGGTGTTTTATTCTGTTTTTTTTTTTTTTAAACTTGGATTGTTGTAGGCACTGAGGCACATGTGTATCCCACTCTTCTGAAGTGTTTGAGTCTTTTTGTATAGAAAGCCGCGATACTTAGTTCAGAATTATGATTTCCAGGTATTAAAATCCCATTGCAGATAGAGTTTTTGGTTTTCCAGCTGCCTCCCCTGTAAAGTTTTTGTATCTGTCAATAAGAATAGTATCACCTCTCTATCCTAGACTCCCCTGCTAAGTGAAGGGGAGAACTGATACCAGTAAGGATAAAAATAGTCAGATTTTTAGAAGTCTCGGTAAGGACTACAAAAGTAAGAATATTTGTAGAAACCAGGCTTGCTTATCCCCAGGGAGTTTGAGCATTCTCAGTCTCCATGTGCATTTCTTGAATATTCATATGTTGGATCACTGTAGCTCACAAGCCTTTCAAGCATACCAGTGCTCTGCTGATACTGGGGTGACGGGGGTGTTTGAATGGCTGTGTGTGTTAGGAAGTGAGCCAGAGGGGCTGCTGAGGCCAAGGCTAGAGGTGCGGTGACATGCTGAGCCCAACTCCATCCTGCAGTGGAGACAGAGGACCTCTAGGACACCCAACTCCTCAATCACCTTAATCTTCAGCTTATTTTGATATGATATTTCTCAGCCAGATGAACGTTTTGTTTGCTGTTTGTGGGACCAGGAAATTGGGGTACCTGAGCTATGTATTTTAAGGCTGAGTTTTCTGATACAGCTCATCCGAGACAATAATTTGTGCTTCAGTCTTCTGTTTTATACTCCAGACTATTAAATGAAACGTACTACATCTAGAAGTCAAGTTTTATATCTGAGGTCTCTCAAGAAGCATTTATATATTTGGTCCTAAAAAATGTACTTGGTAGCATTTCCCTTTGCAGGGACAATGTGGCCTAGTAGTGTCTTCTCATCAGTGACAGCAAACATGTCGTGGGTGGGACAGCCTCTGTTGCATGATACATGCAGCCGTTGAGCAAGCAGCCACCTAAGAGCACCCTTGCAGTTTGCAGTTTGACCCCAGCCACAAGCAGAGCCTCAGAGTGCAACAAAAAAGTATATTGAATTCACTAGGTTAACCTTAAGAAGAATATTAGAAGAGTTAAGAGTGAAATAGTGCATGCAAAGGTGAACAGTTCAGAGAACGATCCCTACTTGAGAAACAGTTTCTAAATAGCGGGCAGAGAATGAAGCACATAAATTACCTATGTGCCAAACTACCTGAAAATAATTTGGATACTCACTGAAGCAAAGTATTGTATCCAATGGTTCACTGCTAGGGCAGATCCATCTGCTTTCATTTCACTTTATTTCCATCCCCTGTAAGAAAATCAACATACTTTTGCTACCCTAGTCTACAGTCCATAAAATCAGAACTATCAAAATTCCTTCTGTCTTTAACGGAGGTCTGAACACTTACTGTTTTTATTAGAAGGTGCTTTATTTTTATGTGATTACTTCATCTGAAGGAAGGTAGGAATGAGTAGCTCAGACTTCGGTTACAAGATCAGAACCGTTGACTTAACCTTTTGGTTTCAGTTTGCTATCGGATGCTGAACTGCAGAGCTGGCTTATAGTATATATTTAACATAACTGTAAGACTTTATGGGATGTCTGTTGTCAGAGCTGAAACACTGAGAGAGTTGTGAGATTTTTAACCCTACCTGGGGCTTTAGTCTAAACAGATTTGAAAACTGCTGTCTCTGTACAGCAAATACATATCTAACTTCTCAAGCAGTGATATTCAGACAGCAAACAGAAATGGGAAATGTTGCAGGCTTGGATGTAGGGACAAGACAATCAGCAAATGAGAAAAACAAAAAAGGACAGAACAGGCCAGGATGTGTACAGAAAAATCACTGGTTCATCAGACTTTTTCCTTTGAATCAATACTGTAATGGAATCCATCTGTAACATATGATAATATCAGCATCCTGTTTACTTGTGGTAATTGCTGATCCCATTGGCCTCTTTGCAAGAACAAGGTGCTGTGTAATACCTCCATGGGCACGATCTTGGGAATAGAGCTAAGATGGATTAACAAGAAACTTCCTTAAAATTTTACAATAAAACCAGAGCTCATAAAAAATCATGCCAGAATAGCTAAAATCCCCACACTCTCCCTGCAAGGTTCATGTCCTTGTTCCTGTTTCAGAACAGGAATTTATTGTTGGATCTCTCATATACAAACTGAGAATTTCAAGTGCTGGTGTCGGTGCCGCCTTTTTCTATTACTGTGTATTCCATGTATTCTTGTAAAGTTTGTCATCTGCTGTCTTTAGTATAGTCTGTGAGCCTTAAAGCTCTTTGAAAGTAACCTAAGTAATTGAAGATTGTTTAAAAAATGTTACATTATACTCTCTGTATTAAACAAATGAAAAAGTTTTGCACAGAAGTAAAAATGCCACATTGGCTGAATTCTGTTCCTCTGGACGGCAATAGGAATTGTACTCAGCACACACAAGGAGAAAGTGTCTTATAGTGAGTTTCTTAGACAGATATGTAGATAGGTGTTGTGTGCGGGCAGATTGTTACAGCCAACTTTCACGATTTATCAAAGGCAATTTTATTCATGGGATTTAGGCTTCAACAGCTGCAATAGGCACAGCACATGAATCTGAAATTCCTGATCTGTATTGTTTGACGCCTAGATGCCTTCGAAAATCTAGCCTCACAAGCCGAAGTGGAAAAAAGTCCTGACTACCACCAGAACAAGGCCCTATTTTGATATGACCTATATAACCTTTTTGGTATGACAGTGTCACAGTGATAAATTTCAGTATTTCGGTATTTCTTTGGTTAGGGTTGAGGCACAAACACCTTAAATCCAGACTAAGTCCAGGAACAACTTTTTTTTCAACTTCATGAAACTTCTGTTTTTAGTCAGCAGTGAATTGTAAAATTCTGTGCTTAAAATTATCATTTTTCTACAGTAAATACTGTCAAGTCTGTGTAATAATTTGAGGGTTGGAAATTCCAGATTTGGACAAAAGGGGGTAGTACTTACTGGGCAGGTAGCTTTTTATACAGTTGACAGCTGTCTGAGTGACTGCAATGATAATAATGTTACAGGTGATCTCTGCTGAGATGGATTATTGAGCATCACGTAGCTAAGATGACTGGAATCTCATCGTAAATGTAATTTGTCTCATGGCTGTTTCCAGGCTGTATGCGGTAGCGGAGTAGAGAGCATTACACTTGCCTCTAGTTCAGCGAGAGTCACAATAGATAAATTGGAGGTCAAAAAGGCCTTTTGGGAGAGCTCTTGCTGAAAAGGGTTATATAAATGTAAAGTATTATTATTATTTATGAGCAGATTGAGTCAAATGTCTTCGTGGGTGCATTTCATCAATCTGAGATTAGACTTGGGCCTGTAGCTCAGCAACAGCTCAGTGATACAAACTGATAGGGAGATGTTTCACCAGGCTAGACGGAAACTCAAATCAAATAGCAAGCTCCTCTTTACAACAGCCCTCCCGTTCCGCGATATTTCTGAGGTTTGGCATTTGGAACAGCAGGTGGGGTGGCACAGAGCTTTTCCATGAGGACAAAGAAATGACATGTAGTCTCCAGGCCATTGCAGAAGTGTTTAATTTAGATCACGTAAAGATTTTTGCTGCATGATAGAACTGTGGGAAGATAAATCCATGAGTTACAACTGTATAGAAATGTTAGGAACACTGACAAACTCATTGCCAACATGTGTGGCATATTCTGTCCTTGGAGAAACCTTTATTATTGAGTGAGTTCTTATCTCCCAGGGAAAAGTCCACTCACCCCACTTGCTTCTCCCTGCTCGCTGTTAGGGTGTGTACGTGTATAAATATCACAGGGAAAAGAAATATGAAATTAAGCTTTCTCCTGCTAAGTCTCCCACTAAAACTAGGGAGACATACCTCTAGCCTACAGAGATATGTATTTAAAAATACTTAATTTCTGAGATCAAAACAGCTACCTTTTCCTTTTTGCATTTTCTCTTCATTGGCTTTAATTAAATTTAACCTAAGAAGTTTGTGAGGCCAGATAACCTTGTTACATGAAAGAAAAAGATTACACACCGTGGGGTGGTTCCTGCTAGCTTGGCCATCCATTCATAGAGCCAGGATTTAATATCCTTTAAGCTTTTCTGCTTGCAGTCTCATTTTATTTAAACTGCATTTATATAAACTGCTCGGCAGATTAGAGAAGCAGCTCTGTAGCCTTAATTTCAGTGTCACTTTCCAGCTGTTTTAGTCAGGCTTCATGCCTGGATTTAATGTATTTGTGTGCTAAAATCAAAATACATCTCAATGATAAATCCTCTCCAAAGCAGAGGGAGATAGCAGTAAATAACATCTGTTGAAATCAAATGAAAATAAAAACAAAAACCCACAGGGAAACCAGATACAGTAGGGAGCTTGAAAGCAAACTGAATATAGAGTTCAGGCTTAAAAAGAGTGATCTAAATCCTTAAAATTATCCATAGATAGGGGATGGTGAATTTGTGACCTACCACTTGTACAGGTTTGTCTGTTCCGGATGTACAGGGGATCAGTTATTAAAAGACATGTTGCACTTTTGAGACTGATCCAAGGCTCCTTGAATTCATCCAAAGGATCTGTAAGTTCATTACAGATATTCATGACAGTCACTGATTATCCCAGAAATAAATTCATGCAATGATATGCTCTTGAAATGGAAGCAACAGGGAAAGGCAAAGAGCTCCCTTTTGGCTATCTATTAAAAGAATAAATCGGGGTATCCCAGCTGTTCTATTTTGGTCATCATTACATGCCCAGAGCTAAGCACCTAAATATTTACTCTCTCTTTTAAAATTTATTTTATTTCCCCAGAGGCTCTGATACCCTTCCACCCAAGATTAAAGACAAGCACAATCTGAAATTAGCTATAAAATCAGATGTAAATCTTCTTATGCAGCTAGCCTTTGTCATCTGCATTTGAAAATCTCGGTTTAGTTCACTGTGTTAAAGCCACAAGCTCTGTATAAGTTTGAATCTATGTTCCTATTCACCTAGCACTTCCATTTTTGCAGGGCTAAATTCTAGACAGTCTGACTGCGTCAGTCCGGCAGTGCTTGGCGGACTGTAGTGTACTTGTGATGTAACAAAAAATGACAAGGAAGAACTTGGCCCTGCATCCTCCTAAGACACATCTTGATTTTTCTTTTGTACATCAAACAATGTAGATGAGAGACAGAGGAATACCATAACTTCCAGAAGTATCCACTTGCATTTAAATAGAATTTTACCCTGGCTTTACCTTCAAGTTATGAATATATGATTTTACCCAGGCAAATGAGAGAAACACTTTAAGCCTGTCCTCTCCTGGAGTACCATGGGCATCTAACAGTACTTCCACACTTAAGGTAGCATGAAAGTGACTTCCTTCCAAATATATAGGACAGGAATATTTCATAGCTCTTGTTTCATTGTGATTTATATGAAGAGGTGGAAGGAAATGGCATCCTCACAGCTGAATTTGATGGACAGATGCTGTGGCATGTTAATGCAGGATTGCCTTAACTTGCAGTATGGGTTTTGCTCGTGGAAACTTAAACCTAGTGTAGTTTGTGGGTGGAGGAACAGTGAGAAGTAGTAACAAGGATCTAATTCTTACCAGCTCAGAAATAGAAATATATGCTTTCACACAACTTTGGGACATTACAGAAATGTGAAACAAGGTGTAGATGTTAGAAAATCTGATATACGTTACTTAAAATCTAGACAGTATCCACTTCAAAGAGGATACTTAAAGCAAATATGGCTTAAACCATAACAAAAGTAATATGTAGTGACTTTGGAACTACAGTTCACAATATTTTTGCAATGTGTTCAGTTAAACCATGGAAGAACATATTCCCTAAAGGTAGTGATTTTGGGGTTTTTTTTTTGTTTGGTTGGGGTTTTTCCTCTTTTTGTTGTTGTTGTTGTTTTTTTTAATGAAAACTGTTCCTTTCTTGTTTACACATAGTTAGAGGTGGGGAGAAAAAAAAACCTCAAAATTGCCTGCATTGACCTATCATGTCTGCTAAATCCCAGCTCAGTCCCTGAAAAAATCTCATTTGGTCTTTATGATTTCTAGTGTTTTATTTCAGCAGTTCTATATATGTTGCAAGCAAAGTCGTTTCCACTACATCCCTGGGAGACTATTCCACAGCCTAACAAACCTCATTCCAGGATGCTGAGATTTTTTTTTTTTTTAAATTGTGTTTCAATTGATCTTTTAGAATAGCATGTACTATCTCAACTAAACTGAAAAGAACTGCAGAAGTCTCTAAGCAAAAGTCTGCTCAAAAATCAAAGCAAGTCCTTGTCTGGAGTTGTGTGGTAGAGACACACAGTATGCAGAGTAGAGACAGGGATGAAAATAATAATCCCTTCATAAATATCCTTCATGGAGAAAAAATAAAACCAAAAACGTAACAGAGAAATTTGGTGTTATTTCCTTTGATGCACTCAGTTTCTCTGGGTGCAGTATAAGGTAACTCCAGCAATCTCGTGTGCCTCCCACTGGCACAGCAAAGGTATTTGTGGCAAACCGCACAGCCCTCCCGCGCCTGTGCTTGGAACCCTGGGCTGCAGCCGGCACGGCACGCCTGCGTTTGCTCTGACACGAGGAGCCAGATCAGTGTGGAGCCCATCATACAGAAATGTTTGTGGCTCCTGTGTCAAACTCCTTAGAAATAAGTGTGATTGATCTGAGATTAGCTCTTCTTTATATTTCCTTTTGCTTCGCTTTCTCCCTGAAGAACAATTCACGTAAGAACTGTGTAAAGGTGACAAACTGCTGTTTTGGGGTGTATTCGCTGCTGGAGAGGCAAAGGTAGAATGAAGACACAGTTAACAGGAAAAAATTTCTTCCGAGATCAGTAACTCTTCTTTAACACTCTGCCAGCCCAAATGAATATAAAAGCATCAAAAGCAAGGAGCTTTTTAAAAAGATTATAAAATTGTTTACTCCACAGAGAAACTACTCAAACAAGTAATTTCAGCAGTGAATCACAGAAACGGTACGAAATGTCCAAAGCCACAAGGCAAACACAAGCCCCAAATCCCAATGGCTTTGAAAGAAAGCTATGAAAATGCCTGTATCCCAGTGGTGAAAACTTTCTGCATCACCAAGACCAGGGATTATTTTAGCAAGGACTAAATAGAAAGAGCAGCTAAGTAATACTACAAACAAATTTCCATTAATATTTATGGATGATATATGTTAACTTCTTATAGAAATCGTGTTTTCTAATTATGCTGAGGAAACTTAGTAAGGAACCTCACATTTCTGAAATTTCGTCCTTGCTTAGAATTGCAAGAGGAGGAAAGTTGCAATGAAAATAATTTGTGTTCTCAATACCAATTTCTGTTCAATAGCAAGTATATGAGAAACCTAAAATCAGTCAGTCTTCCAAACTTCTCTAAATGCATTGTATAATAATGCTACAAACCTCTTGAATCTTCTGTTTATGTTGCAGTCCTGACTCAGTATTTCTGCCATCTAAATGGTGAACCTGAAGATTAAGCAAATCAAGGTGGAGACGATTTCTAGAAGTCCAGGGAAATACAGATAGGAAGCAGCACCCAGCCATGAATTTAAGTTGACTTTTTTTTAAACTGAAAGCCTAAAATATTTTTTCAGGTGTCTTTTTGTTTTGTTCTTTTAAAGAAAGTATTTCTGTTGTCCTTACAGTGATGCCCTATCCCTTCTGACAGGGTCCATCTGCAGGTCTCACCTTGCTGTGACAGGAAGTCCAGCTCCAGTTGTCCCTGTCCTACTCTGGCCCCAGGCTGCACCACCTTGCACATTGCCTGTGCTCACGCATTCAGAGCGGGGCCAGGCAGAAACTGAAATGTGTAAAGGAGAGAGGCAAGGGAGAAAGTATTATTAAAGATCTTAAAGGGATCTAGGTGGACTAACCTTGGGCTGGATCCTAGCCATTGTACCAGTCTGGAAACAAATCAATGTATTATGTATTTTTTTGGATGGAGGAAGCTCTTCACACCATGTTTGATGTTGTTTCCCAGGAAAGCTGGGAGGCAACCCGCTGTCAGTGCTGGGGTCTGTGCCTCGGAGAGGCAGATGTTCGGTAAGTGGCACAGAAAAGAAAATCGATCAGACCTGGGTGACACATGCATTTATGTGTATTCATCTGACTTCTTTGAAACCCTTAGCGATGCAGGGGGCAAACCTTCGTACACAGCTCCCTAGTCCTTCAGAGACACAGGCAGGAGATACCTGTTCACTAGCAACTAATCCATACTGATCCATAGGCTGCTGAGGTGGTTGAGACTCCTGGCGGATTGATTAGCAGGGCTCTGAGATGCCTGAAGCGGATGAAGAAGCTGGATTTCTTCTCAACTTCTGACAAACCTGGTGGCACAATATAACTTCTTATTGTCACATGGGAGAGATGGGAGGCATCTTTCCAGCTGTGCAATGGAGTGCAATAAAGGGCTCCCGAGCGCTCTCTGAGCAAGCTGTATCTTTGCACAGTGCAAAGCAGGGTGGAGGTTTCTGGCTGGATGTGGGAGCAGCACATCCGGGTTAGCACACCAGCATGCCAAGTGGATTAGCCCAACTACTCAGCAGAGCTTGCTGCATTTTCCAGTTTCAGGAGTTAATTTGCTTGGTATGAATTCAGGGATAGCTCACCATACCGACTGCGCTCATTAGAAACTCTCCATCAATGATCAGAGGACACTATATTTTCATTTCTTCTAAAATGCGTAATATGGCTGTGTGATATTTGAACATTCTTTCAGCAAACTAGGAAAGTCCATACAAGGAATTCATGACTACTGGTACTTAATTAAAACAGATTAATAGTTTTTCAATATTAACTCAAATATAAACTAATGTTTATACTACTTTCATTTTTCTGTGTGTTCATTAAATATTGGTTTTGGTGGGGATGCATTTAGACAAGTATTTTCTTTTCTTGCTTGTTATCCCCAGCTCCACCTTCTGTTGTTGCTAATACAAGTGTTTGTAGAGCTACCCTGTAAACTATGTCATTAAAAAGATCCAGGATTTAAAAAAACATAAAAGACAAAGGAGGAAGAAACTAGTCCTTCCCCCAAAATACTGTCCAAAGGGGGCAGTAAGCCTCCACTGCAGGTGGATAGGACCTTCCACCTAGCAGAAAGGTGGTGGTCCCTTCACCAAGAATGAAAGTGTATGTGACAGCTCATCTTAAACAGTTGTGGATCCTGCAATACAGGTGAGACTTAAACTTGAACTTACCAAGCTTCAGAAATCTTACACTCCACCATGGCCCATGTAACATGAACTGGCTCCATGTATGATGTTTTGCCTATTGGGCATTAATAATTCTTTTTACATCCTGATCAAAGAAAGCAAATAGATGAATGATCTATATTAACAGCTACTGGACTCCATGACAGTGATGCTGCAGGCAATGTCTAGCTGTCCTGACATGTTTTTTTACATAGGTCCAGGCCTGTGGAATTTCTCACAGAGAGATGAACTAATGATAAACACTGCGGGTAGTCGATAGCAGTCTTTCCAATGAAATAAAAAAGCTTTGCACCTATGACTTGTGATATTCAAATATGATTAATTTATTCAATTATTTTTTAATTGAAGTCTCCCTGGATAGCTTTACTGACATCTTCACAGCAGGAAGCTGTGTACTGGCTGCAGTTCTCAGTGGCGAGTAAGATGTGCACATGGCCGTAATAGCTAAAGGAAGAAGATAAGGAATAGGGAAACTCCCGCAGGAATAAAACAGGAATGCATGCATGCATGCATGTATGCACATTTGGCTTGGGCCAGACCAGAGTCTGCCTTTTTAGTGATCTGGATTTATAGCGTATGTCTGCATTAAGGAAATAAGGATTCATGCCTTTTAAACACTAATTTGTGTTGCTTTTTCTTCCACAGAATCCGCAATTCATTTAATGTTGTTGTTGTTCTGAATTTCCCAGGACCACACATTCTCTAGTTCCTTGCCTTGAGAACTGAAGTGTTTTGAATCTCTTATTCTGACTCATTTTGTCTTACTGAAAGAACTGTTTTGCTGGGGAAAAAAAAAAAAACCAAAACAAAACAAAAAAAAAAAAAAAAACAAGGGAAAGAATTGGAAGATAAAAGCCAGAATTATACAGAGAAGCAGTCTTGCTAAAAAATAACATAAGGTGGATTGGGAAATGTGTAATAGCTTCACAGATTGTTGCTCTTACCACAGAACATCTTTTTCTATACCACAGCTTAAAAAGCCATCTGCCTTGCCAAGGTCTCATCAAGGATTAATTGTTAAATTATGAAGAAAGTCTTCCTTAAACCAAACTGTTGACACACGTGGCACAGGTTAAAGGGCTCCAAACCCCAAATTTTCCCTCCTCTCAGGTTAGTTGCCAAACATCTCACCATCATTCACCTCTATAATTCCATCACCCATTCAGTACCCTTTCTGATCGCCTTCTCCAGTGCTTGCATTTTATGTCTCTCTCTCTCTCTCTCTCTCTCTGTCTTCTCTTTGACTGCTTTGAAGAAAGACAAGGTCTTTGAAAGGGAGTGCTTAATTTTATTCTTACATAGTGTCCTTCTTAACCTCCTGTCCTTACCTACTGATTAGTGCTGCTGGGAACCATTAAACACTTGCAGCAGTCTGCCTCTGAGCTGGCTGCAGTTCAGCACTGAGGGAAGTTGCACTTTAATACCTCTCTGGGAGGGAGGGTCTCTGGGTAAAGAAGGAAAAGAGATGCAATGGGAAGCTCTCCTGGTTTAGCAGCTCTTCACAGCACTTGCTTTGTCGTGTGAGAGAGTGTGTTTTTGAATGATGGGATGCACACGGAGGAGGATGGGGCGAGAAGAAGAGGTGGATCTGGGAGGTGTTCAGTTATTTGGTAATCATAGAAAGAAGCCAGTGTTTGCACTCTGAACTACAGTGAGTCTTTAATATAAAAACTGATACCTTAACACAGAATAAGAGATGGCGAGAAGGAGAAAAAGAGCGAGGAGCATAAAGTGGTTGGTTGGCTGTTCTCCTAGTTGCATCTACCTATTACCAGAAGAACCAGTTTCACTAGAATATGCCAGGACTGTCACATTTAACACCGTAGGAGGTGCCCCACTCAGCCAGACCTGTGGTCCATCCTGCCCAGGGCTCTTTCTCTGACAATGGCAACGGAGTGTTTATTTTGGGGAAGGTCAAGAGATTAGTCACTCCCTGCAGTCAGTCCGTTGCCTTGGTATCACCCCAGCCTCCGGGACTGTTCTGTGCGTTAGAGGGTACATCCCTGCCTGGGACATTTTTTATCTGCTTATGAGCCTCTGGTCTATGGATCGTCTAAGCCCTCTCTGAACCTGCTTCTGCAGCCTGCTGTGATAGCAAGCACTAGGAGTTCACTCCCTACCATGTAAGGAAGTACTTTTTTGTCAGGTTTAAACCAATTTAAACCAATCTCTAGGTCTTGCATGGGTGCTCCCTTCTCCTAGTATTGCAGGATCTCATAAACAACCGTTCTGCATTCAGCTTATCCGCTGTCTGCATAATTTAATCAACCTTACTCTTATTCCCTCCGGTCTCTCTCTTTTTTTTTTTTTTTTTTTTTAATTCTGACTGAAGACCTTCCACCTTTTTAGCCTCCTCTCATAAAGCAGCTCCTCCATCCCCTCAATCATTTTGGTTGCCCTTCTTTGTACCTGCAAGAACACACTATCATCCAGAATCCAAAACATTTTGGGGGTGTCTTTTTTTTTTTTGGATAAGCAAATGAATCTATACAAACTTTGGATGTCTCTTCAGATGTTTGCTGGCACTGTATCAGACTATTGTTTTTGTTGAACTTTGGATCTATTGAAAGCTCAAGACAAAGCATTTGGTATCATCACATGTTTTCCAAATGTGTTTTGTAGTATTAAACCATTGAGCAGCACCGGAAAAAAAATAGTCCACATAAATTAGAAAGGTGTGTCTACTATTCTTTTTTGCAAATGACACTAAAACTTTGTAATCGGTGTTGTCTATACTTCTTTCATATATCAAAGCATTTAATAATTTTCATGACTCCAGATACAGCTGGAATACAGTTCTAGATAAGGTTCTGGGTACATTTGACTTGTCTGCCACGAGCAATATACCTTAAAGTAAAAGTAGGACATGATAGCTCACTTAAAGGCATTTCTTGAAAGTTCTGTCTGGCACTTTTGATTATCTCTTTATCCACTGTTCGATATTTTCCTACTCCTTCACATTACCACTCATTTTTTCTGTATTAGCAGTTTCAGCAGCTAGTATGGATATAGACTCTTCCACCCACCCAATTTACAATTCCCATCAATCTTTGTATACTTCCTGCCTCTGCAGATGGAGATATACTGACCTGTAAGTCCTGGAGATCTATCTGCATTCTTTCTTCAGTCACTTTTCCTCAGAGTGGGTTATTTCTTTAAATTTATATTTCGATCCAGGGAGCTTGAAACTGCACATCAGGTTTTTGCAATCTCTCAGTGTTCTCCTGTTGTTTGTTCCAATCTTAGAATGTAATGTATATGAACTCTAATGTCTTTGCTGTCACCAAAAATTTGTTCTCTCTTGTTTCGAAATACTCCAGGCACAAGGTGTGAACCAAAAGATATTTTGGGTAAACGGCGTCTTAGTAATGGCTGTTAAAAGTCCACAGACATCAATTATTATTTGTTGTGGGAAAAATACCTGCCATTTCCTCTCTCTCCAGTGTAATGTGTCCAGAAAGTGGTTGCCTTTCAGCAGTCTAGTTTCACTACTTGGGCCCTTAGCAGCCCCCGTCCAGCGTACCAGCAGTTCTCATGTGAGTGGTGTGCAGGGCACAGTTATGATGGTCCTGGCCTCTGCCTGTCTAAACTCTTTACTTTTAGGGTTTCCTTGGAGTAGACAGTCTGGACTGTCGTCACAGCAAAGCACAGTGGAAAAACCCAGGTCTTTCATTTAAAGTACCAAGTGCAACTCTCCGTGTATTGTAGAAGCTGTAAAGATACTTAAAAAGATATATAGTGTAGCTCTTCTACTTCCTCTTATATCCTGTTAAGAGGAAGAAGGGACACCAATGATAAACCTGCTTGTAGTGGAGAGGAGGTAGGCTGGAGATGCCCAACAGCCTTGCCTCGTATCCCACCATCGGGCACTGGTGCTGTACTGGTTGATGCCAGGAAGGTGCAGTCACTCTGAAGTCTGTCCGGCAGACACAGGCTGCCGTGTGTCCCGCTGCCAGCACCCACGGCAGTGTCTCTCCTCACCAGATCGGGGGGAATGGAGGCTAAAAATGCCTTAGCAATAAGGGAGGTGTATGTAATAAGGCGTGTGCACACCAATGCGCACACGCAGCTCCTTACAGACATGCACACATACACTTTGAGCCTTGCTTGTGGCTGAAGATGAAGGACCTGCTGATGCCACACCAGTTTACACCAATGCATAGTTTAAGCCAATTTGTCTGAATTCCCAGCCTTAGGCTAAAAAAAAAAACCCCACCAAACGCACAGAAAAAAACCCTTTCTGTTTCATGTGAAGATAGAGTTGGGGTTTTTTTTGGTCTTTTTGGTTTTTTTCCAGATTCTCCACTAGTCTTCATATCTTGGTGAAGTCTTTGGAAAGGCAATGTTTTTAAACTGGTTTTCAGGAAAACCCATTCCCCCCTCCCCCAGCTTTTTTGATGGCAGAGACCATCTGCAACATGGTGTAAGGAAAGGAGAACATAATACACAGAATCATTAAAACGCCTTGTGGCTAATCTAGCCTGGCTGATGCAGCTTGGCACGCTGGCCTGCGTAACAGCAGACAACCCACCTCCTCCCTGAAGTGGCGTACACCTACAAGTGCCAGGACATGGAGAAAGGTGTGTAGGAAGGATGAGGTTAAAATAAAAAAGCGGCGGGGGGGGGGGGGGGGGTTTCCCTCCCCCTACAATTTCTCAGGCAAAATTAATACTTCGTTTTTTCTTTTGGTAATTCCCATTTCTTTCCCTCCCCCTACAATTTCTCAGGCAAAATTAATACTTCGTTTTTTCTTTTGGTAATTCTCTACCTGGCTCTTCTATATCTCATAAACCTGGTCCCTGGCTGCTTTTATGGAGGCACTCAGAAAAATTTGGCCATTCTTGGTGATGTAGATAATTGTTAAACATTTGCTCATTTGCCGAGATAGAGTTATCAGCAGAGGTAGTATTCTCAGGTGTTCTTCCCGTCTTTGGAAAATAGTTGTTACTGTAATCTGTAGGCAATTTTCCCTCTAATGCTGTAGGCATGTGCTGCTCCTTTTGTGGCTGTTTACCAATTCTCTAACAGATTAATAGGAGAATAGTTCACTCGGTGACAATCTGAAACTTTAAAACACCCTCAAATGCCTCATTACAGACCAAATAAAATAGTTTGTTTTCTGTGAATGATTAGTCCCTCTCATACCTTCTTTGCTCCATTGCTTTCAAAATGCTAATCTCAGGGTGCATTTATTTGCTTATGCCAGCCTGCTTATAGCTACTGTATCCCTTTGGTGGAAGCTTACTGTATCTTCCTCATTTGCAGTAATCAGTGAATTTCCATGATCTATAATCATAATAATAAGTCAGTTGAAGCATGTTTTTCAGAAAACTAATTTCAGTTTCTAGGGCTGGGCTGCCATCTCCGCTTCTGTCACGTTATGTAAGACGAAGCAAAATGAATCATGATACCGGACCGAGACATGATTGAAAGCAGGGCTAAAGGGAGAAGAATCTTTCCAGCACATTTCTGAAGAACAGTTACTCGGCTGTACTGCAGCACGTTAAGTCTTTATAATGCTTTACATGCTTTTTATTAAATGGTTGAATCATTATTGAATTCAATATTGAATTTGAATATTGCATCGTTATTCTCAGGCCTTCCCAGGCCTTCTAGGTTGCCATAAAGCAGCTTTAGGACCAGCAGAGCTCACGTGGGTGAACTTCGATGCGTGACACCCAGCTACAAGGTGTACACCGCAGGGCACGCGGTGCCTCCCCAACAGCCAAAGAAAGACGGGACAGGAGAAAGTGAGGTGGGAGTGAGTCACAATGGAGGTGTAGCCGGGAGTTCACCCTCCTTCAGCTCCTTGCCTCTGTCAGAAGACTTACATAGGAATACAACCTGCAAAAGAAACATGGAGAGGGATTTCACTCCTTTTTTCCCACCCCCCGCTCACATACAGGGTCTAGCAAAAAAATCAAAGGGACTTCCACCATAGGGAAGGATGCTCTTGCTAGCTGAAACCTAACAGAGGAGAATGGTAGGGTGGGAAGGACATGTGATAACAACCATATTTAGTTTTGGCCAGGGCAACAGTTTTTTAAAAGATTTGCACTTAAAGAAGTTTTGAGGTGCTCTCTGGTGATGAGACAGGTATATGCAATAGTTTTGGTGCCTCCTTCTCCAGTGTCAAGAGCTGGCCTCTTGCACCACATGGCTTGTTGCTGAAGAAAAAGTATAAATGCTGCATCTAATATTGAGGCAGTTTCCCAGCAGTTTTCAGTGCAAATATTGATCGACTCTGGTGCTATAACTGAGCATACCCTTAGGTAGCATGGACGTGATTTTTTTAGCCATTACTGAAAGAAGTAAGATGAGAATAGATCAGGTCAGCCAAATTTTTACTGATCCTGTAAATAATCCTTATTTAAGTACAACAGAATGTTGTAGACAAATAGTGGTTATGCACAGGTACAAAAGCATCACAAATTTAAAAGACGATGAACATTTCTGCAATATATAACATAATTTTTATTAACAAATGTGACATGGAAACTCAGAATCATAGAAAATTTTGGACTGCAAAGGACCACTGTCACTTAGTATAGCCTATGCACTCAAACCAGTTCCAGCTACAACAGGACCTTGGTTCAGGACCTTGACCAATTTAGTTTTGAGCATATCCAAATTTGAGATAAGATTCCCCAACTTCTCTGGGCACCAGCCCCAATGTTTGACCACCCTTGCAGTGGAAAACTACAATTTCAGATGTTCCAGCATGTATTCTTTCCACTACGTACCTCCAATAAAAGTCTGGCTCTATCTCCTGTGCACTCTCCTGTTAAGTAGACAGTCGAAGGCAGAAAATTTTAAGACAGGGAGCATAGAAGACCTGAAAAGAGGTGACAGTGAACCTAGAAATCACACAGGGTAAAGCTTTTCAAACTGGCTAGCTGCATTTTTGGAGTTACTGAGTGTTGGTAGACAGACAGAGCTTGGAAAGATTTGGAAATAAGATGACCTTTCATGTGAAGGGTCTTGATTTGCAGATGTGCTAGGGAATCAATGTTTTGTGTATGTTCTCTGCTTCTTTTGATTCAAAACAGATTTTGGAAGACGAACTCCAGGATCTTAGAGCTGTGATTTCTTGATAACATCTCTAAATGAAGGATAGAATGTCTGAACTCACTGAGCACTGGGTGGTTTGGGATTTTACAGAAATGTGCAAAAGAAGAAAAGACAACTGAAAGGTTGGATATAAAGTAAAATTGCCCACCTGTGCACTTAGAGAGACAATATCTCAGGGAAACTTCCAGCTTGATTAGATCGGGAGGAGACGGAGGTGGACCTTTAGATGTGTCATTAGGCAGTCACTTTCATTCAGCTTTCATGTTAAAGGAAATTAAATATTCCAGCAGCAATTTACAAAAGGTGCCTGAAGTTGTTTTTGTGCCCTGCACATCTCCTACCTCTACATCTCATCTCTAAAAAAATGATGTTAGGAATTGCTAGCACCAGGCTCTCAGCAGCAGGGACTGTGCTGGGGCTATTGTGGCTTCTACAAGGTAGAAGCAAAACAAAGCACCCCATGGATGGGTTTGAGCACCCCGTGCTCAAATTGCCATTGCTAAGAAATGTTTCACAGGCTGAAACCAGTACTGCTGTGCAAGTGCTTTGACTGGAAAGAGCAATTTTTGGTGCATTTATAATGAAAAAGGCTCAATTACTTATGCTCTTTAAGTAAACCCTCTTCCATCTCTGAATTACCCTGTTTTGTCAGATTTTTTCCTAGAACTCGGAGCAAGTAGTTAATCTAAAATCAGGGTGGTTGAGTGGTGACCTTCATTACAGAGCTTGCCAACTTGGTGGCAGTTCCTGTTCCTTGCTGGTGCTTTGATTCTCTTGGTCACACCAAAATGATTTCTCTTGTACTGTTTTTAATCTGTGCTTCGATTTGCTTTAATGCATGAGCTCCAAGGAAAGCAATTTCCTTTTCCTTTTATTGCTACTTTGTTTTGTTTTGTTTTCTTGAATTTGTGAGCAAGTAAACATACTGACAAGCAACCTTTAGGGAGTTTCTAAAGTCAGTTTAGAGGAGGGTAATTTGTGATGCTGCTAACCCCTGTGTAGTGTTAACACTTTCAAATATGTCTAATCACACTTTAAGATAAGGATATTAATGTCATCAGTCAGCACTGATAGCTCACTGTCACAGAATCCAGCCCTTTGGCAACTCTCACATGTAATATAACAGCATAATTAATGATCATATAGACACCATTATGTGCAACGTAGTATTTCTATCAGTTGGTTTGTAATCCTTAAATACCTTGGAAGTGAGGTTTAACAAGGTGAAGACCCAGTCAGACAGTGCTGAGAGAGAAAGGGTCAGTCAGTCCTCCTTCAGCCCACAGTAATATGGCAAAAGAGTGTTTTTGGTTTTTTGTTGTTTTTTTTTAATCTTTGGCTCATAAACCACTGAGAGAAATACTCGAGTTGTTTTCCACCGCATTCTTGCTTGCTGAAAGCTTCAGCCCCCAGTAATATGGCAAAAGAGTGTGGTTTTTGGTTTTTTTTGGTTTTTTTTTAAATCTTTGGCTCATAAACCACTGAGAGAAATACTCGAGTTGTTTTCCACCGCATTCTTGCTTGCTGAAAGTCGAAAGGTGCCAGCGGGTGCCTTCTCAGAAAAAGGCGGATGAAAATGCGTGTGAATGCCACCAGTGCCACCTAGTGTTGGTCGGTCACGGAGAGGTGTAATGCCTCACGTCAGCTCTGCTGCCGTCCAGACAGACACAGCCTGACCTCTTTTTTTTCCGCCCCAAATGGGATAGGATAGTGTTGCTCCTGTACCGTCCGGTTTGCTGAAGTCTTAAGAAATGAAGGTAACGGCTCCTGGAAACCCGTAAGGTACTTTATTACACACTTCTGTGCTTATTTTGCCAGTAGGTTAGCAGGTTGGCAAATGTTTAAGCGTCTGTCTGTGTTTCCAGGGAGACGTTTAGGGTTGAGATTAACAGTGATTGCGTATGTGAACGGCATCCGAGCAAGAATGAGAAAGTGGCTGCGTGGAGAGCTAGGTTGTAGCAGGAAAACTGACTGCATATAAAACAGTACCTAAAAACCTTTCCTTTTTACTCTGTTTTATATGCCCTCACCCTAATTTGTTGGGTTTTTTCCTACTACAGCCTTGCACATGTTCTGTGAATAAATTTGACTTTTAAACTGACTTTGCAGCCTTGAGCTTGGTCCTTCCCTTTTATTCAAGAAAATAAACAGACAGAATATTTACTGTTGAGTTTAGAGAGAAGGTCTTGTGTGCACAGTAAATCAGAAAGAGCAGAAGTATTCATTTGTTGAGAGTTTCACATATGGACTACCATCAAAGAACAGTCCCTGTCTATAAGAATTATTTAAATTTAGCTCAAATACATGAGCACTAACTTGATGAGCTCTCAGGCTGCTTCTTCACTGTAGCGTCTTCTCTGTAGAGACATGTTTCTTTTGCACTGCTGTGTTCTGGCTGTAGTTACTGCTGAGATCTGCATGTGGCAACAAGGGAAGAATGGGACCACTACAAGGAATCTGTCCCGATGTGATTTCTTTCTTGCCCTTGCCACAGTGCTGTGCCTCAGTGTTCATTCCTAATTTCTCCCCACACGACTGTCAGAAGGTGCGTGAAGGTTGGTGTTTCAAGCCCAGCCATTGCCCCTGCCTGTGCTGGGAAGAAGTGCAGCAGAGTGGTGAAGCCTGAGAGTAAGGAAGCTATGTGTCCTTTTCTGACATTGACTGCCCTGTGCAATTCACCCTGCCCATGGTGGCACATTTACACTGCAAATGGTATGTTCATGCTATTGAACACAAAGAGGAATTGTTATTAGTGCCTTCAGATCAAATGGGCAACTGCATTACCTTGCAGTGGAGCAGGGCTTGGTATCCTGGATGCAAGGCTATGTTAGAGAGGCTGTCTGGCTCTGGGAACTTGAACTAGCATTTCTGGGCAGCACTTCTATTTCGTAGACGTGCAATGCATCTGATGTTACTGATGTTACCCCTGCTAAGGTTCTTCAGAAAAGTATAGTGAGCTGTCTTTAAAAAAGAAAGCTATCTGGTCATTGCAGCACAAGGCTCAATGCAGGCCAATTTACCTGCTCCTCAGCACGCACTTACCTGGAATTTAAGTGGGGTGTGTTCAGAATTCAGCTGTGCTTGATCTAGCACAGAGATTTTTAACTGTGTTCAAGTTGCGAGGTCCTACATCACCAGGTTGCTGCCTTTTACATCTGTTCAAAGGTCACCAAGTAAATACCTGGAAATATTAGGTCCAAGCTGACTTCTTGGACTAGATGACCTTTAAAGGTCCCTTCCAACCCAAACCATTCTATGATTCTTAGTCCAATGATACAGATTTGTAGCTGAGATGTGAAAAACTTGACCATGAATCTCTTATCCTCAGTTTCCTGCATTTCAGAATTCCCAACCTGTAAAAAGGATCGCACTCACCTTTAAAAATCTCTGAGTTGAAGAAACGCCTCATCTGGAAATCTTCCTTCATAGCTTCCAGGTTCTGAACTAGAGCTCCAAACAGCTCAAGCAGCTCATGCTTAGCTATGTTGCGGCATCTTGGTGTCTTGGCAGTTTTGTTATGTGTCAACTTGGAGAGACTTGGACCCCTTTTTAAGGTTTCACAAGTCTTAGGGTAGTAGATGGAGGGAAGTTTTGAGACTGTGTCACCTAACTTGAAGCTCTAGTTGCCGGAGGGAAGTTTTGAGACTGAGTGTGGCATCTAAACTGAAGCTCTAGAGCTTCAAAACTGGCTGCCTGGAGAGCTATGTAGTTTCTGAAGTATCTTTGAACATACAACTTCTAGCCATTTGTGCCTCAGAAGCTATATTGCGGGAGTGTTGTGAGGTTAAATCTTAGGTATCAGTGCCCAGATCCTACAGTAAAGAGGGCTACATCTTTATGTACTTTAATGTACTCATTTTATCAGGGCTTTGATAAGCCCCTTGTAGCCAAAAACAACACTGTGTAATGTGGTCAAATCAGTCAAGCTCTCAGGGTTTGCAGAATGAGCACAGTAAGAGCCTTTTTATCACACACATCTCAGCACCACTGAATGCAGATGAATTGCTGCAGTATCCATCACTTTCTTGCCTAAGGACAGCCTGTTTCTGTTTGAAAGGAAAGGTCTCCTTGGATCTCCGCTGGTGCCTATGTAGAGCTAAGACTTCGGGGGAATTTTTTGCTAAACTATATTCAACCCGCTAGGGAGTTTCTCAGAGGGTTTCTTGAGCAGCAACACTTTCTGTATCCAAACTGCTGTTTGTTTCTTGAGCATTCTGCACATGGAGGCATCTCTATAAGATGTTCCTGATTGACAGCATGTACCATACACCTCTCCCTATCATCTCCTGCATGGTCCCATGACTGTCATTTCTACCTGTTTCCCAATACTACCACCTTTTGAGTACAGCACTCCTTACAGCTCTTTTCCTTTTGACTTTACCTAGTTCACACACTGCTAGCCTTCCTCTTAAGCCATGTGTCTCTGTGTTCATTAATACCAGGTATGTGCAGGAATGGATTGCTCAGCAGTACAATTTTTGATCCAGATCCAGTGTTGAATTTCTATCACATTTCTGTTAAATTAGCAAGAGCTTATGTAGGCTTTAAGCTTTATGCCAGCTTTATGCTGGCTATGGAAGGGCAGACAATGCCTAGTCTCAATAGCGTTAAGCAGGTGAGGACAGCAGGTGACACTTAATCTCTCATAGAGCTTGTTGGTGCAAAATTCCCCCATCAGAGTGATTTCTTAAAGAAATGTAGATAGGCAGATTAATTTCTTGCCAGGTCAGAGTTATAGCCAAACAGTGATTCTGGTGTGGTACAGGATGCTCAAAAGCTGCATGTACTGCCTGATTAAATTATGGCCTTATATCAGCATAATACCTTTCAGAAAAAAACTTGTTTCTATTGTCATCTTAGAAATTCAATAGTGAAATTAGGTGCTTTTCCAAGTGATAAAAAAAAGGAGGAAAAACCAAGAAAAAACAAACCTGAAGTTTACTGATCAATAAATCAGTAGTCACTTCTTCTCCCAGGAGTGGATAGTGACTATTGCTCTCCCTGATGCAACGTTTTGGTGATGGCTTCTGTGTATATTTTGCTTCATTCATTATTTGAGAGTTCTTAACTTTACAGCTTCATATTTAGAATGAACCAAATGATACTTTGAAACAGCAGGCAAAAATCAGATTTTATTGTTCTTTTAATCAATATATTTAAAGAGTTCTAGAATAAAATTTTTTTATGGCACTATTAATCCTGCATGGCATCACCATTTTTAGTCCAAGCTGTAATTTTTATGATAATAACAACAACAATGGAAAACATTCTTCAGCAAGGTGAAATCCAAGTGATAATATATCCTCCCATCACCCTTTGGCATTTCTATCAAGAATTGGAACCACAAAGGTTTCTGTAAATGAACAATGCTGAGAACCAGCACCTTGAAATAGCCAGTTTCAGTCTGGGGAAAGGATGATCAGAATCAATTTTTCTTGGCTAGATTAAGAAAGTTTCTAGGCAGAAAACTAAGTGTGTGCTAGTGAAAAGAAACACACTATATTTCTGACAAAGCATTTCCTGAGACTTGTTGAAGGTTGCAATGTCCTTCTCTCAAGAGCATCTGAATTTCTTTTCTTTGCTTGTGCTCACCTGGACTGTCCCCTGGCACACAGCAGATATTGCTTTTCCAAAAACAGAGACAGAATACTGTGGACCCAGTCCTCCTCCCGTTCTGCCCAGAATTCTGATTTACCCACTCCAAAACTAATACAGGCGAGAGCAACACTGATGCCTTTGGCTGTAATCCTGACAGGCTGAAAGTGAAAAATCCCAAACTTGTTGTCCAGATGATGATTTAACCAAGGCTTACATCCTTAGGGTAGTCATCAACTACATCATTGGCTGATGTAGTTGCAAAGTCACTCTCCATGATATTTGAAAAGTCATGGCAGTCAGATGAAGTCTCTGGTGACTGGAAAAAGGGAAACATTGCACCCATCTTTAAAAAGGGTAGCAAAGAGGACACTGGGAACTACTGACCCGTCAGCCTCACCTCTGTGCCTGGGAAGATCATGGAACGGATCCTCCTAGAAGCTATGCTAAGGCACATGGAGGACAGGGAGCTGATTCAAGACAGCCAGCATGGCTTCACCAAGGGCGAGTCCTGCCTGACCAGCCTAGTGACCTTCTGTGATGGAATGACCGCACCGGTGGCCAAGGCAAGAGCTACTGATGTCATCTATCTGGACTTCTGTAAAGCCTTTGACATGGTCCCCCACAATATCCTCCTTTCTAACTTGGAGAGAGATGAATTTGATGGGTGGACTGTTGGGTGGATAAGGAATTGTTTGCATGGTCACATGAGGGGGTAGTGGTCAACAGCTCAATGTCCAGATGGAGATCGGAGACGAGTGGTGTCCCTCAGGGGAAAGTATTGGGACAAGTACTCTTTAATGTCTTCATCAATGACATAGACAGTGGGATTGAGTGCACCCTCAGCAAGTTTGCAGACAACACCAAGCTACCTGG
>NW_010532667.1:39376-43812 GCF_000687285.1 Phaethon lepturus
ACTGGTGGATGAAAAGCTGGACAGGAGCCGGCAACGTGTTCTCGCAGCCCAGAAGGCCGACTGTATCCTCAGCTGCATCAGAAGAAACGTGGCCAGCAGGTTAAGGGAGATGATTCTGCCCCTCTACTCCACTTTGCTGAGACCCCACCTGCAGCACTGCATCCAGCTCTGGAGCCCTCAGCACAGGCAAGACATGGACCTGTTGGAGAGGGTCCAGAGGAGGGCCACAAGGCTGATCAGAGGGCTGGAACCCCTCTGCTATGAGGACAGGCTGAGGGAGTTGGGCTTGTTCCACCTGGAGAAGAGAAGGCTCCTGGGAGACCTTCCTGCAGCCTTGCAGTACTTCCCGGGGGCTTCTAAGAAAGATGGGGACAGACTTTTATGCATGACCTGTAGTAATAGACAAGGGCTAATGGTTGTAAAGTAAAAGAGGGTGGATTTCTACTAGATAGACGGAAGAAATCTTCCACAATGAGGGAGGTGAGACACTGGCACAGGTTGCCCAGGGAGGTGGTAGATTCCCCATCCCTGGAAACATTCGAGGTCAGGTTGGAGGGGTCTCTGAGCAACCTGATCTCACTGAAGATCTCCCTGCTCATTGTAAGGTGTTGGACTAGATGACCTTTAAAGGTCCCTTCCAACCCAAATTATTCCATGATTCTATGAACTACTATGAATTTGACTTTTGCAGAGGTTGATGGCACTAAGTGCCCCTGTGGTTGGAAAGAAAAATTTGACTAATTGGAGATGTATGTATGCATATATGCAACATACATCCCAACAATGTTATGGATTGTCCTTGTCCTGTGCTACTGTCCTTGAAAAATATCATGTGTTTAGTTCCATTTTCCTGTTTGTATCAGTTCTGTGCTTTGTATGTTTTAATCCACTCCCAAATACAGCTGCGTTCATTCTCTGTTTCTAGCTAAGAATCTGTAATAGGCTGCTGCTGGGGAATTCCCCTTTTTGTTTCCTCCTTCAGAACTTCTGGCAACTCTGCCTCTCCTCTCCTATCTGAACTTAGAGCAAGCACGTACCGTTTTCTCATATGTTTTGCAGCCCTTTCTCCCTTTTTGCCTTCCCTATTGTTCCTGCTCATGCTTGATACTAACATATCAGTCCTACAGTCTGCTCCATCATGTTCCTGTAATGCCTGCAGTTTCATCAATGTACTAAGATTTCAGATTCCTCCTGTTTTATTAACCACATTCCTAACATCTGTGAATAGATGGCTCAACAGGTCTCTATCAGCTGCCCACTTACAAGGATGATGATTTTCTCTTATGTCAAGTCTTCCCATCAGTCCCATTTTGCAGGATGCTGTTCCATGTTCAGTGAGGCCAGTGCTCAATACTGCCCAAGTATCCTTCTATCCTACATCCTCAGGATCCACGCTTTGGGAATCCCCTCTGTGTACTGAATGTTGTGCACCAATACGCAATTATAGTTCCGATTAAAACAACCTTGCAAATCTGATGGCAATGGGCTAGCCCAAGGACCAACTATTCTTTTTTTTGTAATTTCTACTGATAATTAAAAACTAATGACAGTTGCTTGTCTGCCAGGAAACAAACTCCCCTGGTTGAATGGGTAAGAGGAATTTTGCAAGGCAAGGCTAAAACATGCTCTCTTCTCTGCTGGGATCCAAGTGCCGACCTTTTGTTTGTGAACTGAGAAATGAATTGCTCCACGATGGATTCAGTCTTTAAATTAGTGAAAGACTGTGTTGTCACTTCACTTTCAGTGGCTCAGCTGGCAGAGCTATGTCCCTGATTAGCTAGACAACAATTACCCCGCATCATTCCACTGTTCCTCCCCAATTACATTTTTCATTCTCACAGAGCATCCTGTTACCCCTATTTTGAAAACTTGAATGACTTACATCCACCATCAGAGAGAACGGGAGTCTTCATCTCCAGACAGGCCTTGGGTGCCCTCATGCAGTGGTACAGTATTTCCCTGGGGACTGTGATTTTCTGGGCCATGGGCATCTCTTCACTTGAAATGTGACTGAGACCACTGAGTTCATGTCAAAGTGAACATCTCAATTTTGGCTACTTTTCACTTGCACACTATTTCAGTCAGTTTGGAGACAAGAAATCATCTAAGCTGCCAACTGTATAAAAGCTGCAAAAGTGGTACAATAAAATGTCCACTATAAGCATTCATGAAGTTATCTTTATTCTGTTTTTTGGTATTCTATTTGTTGCTTCTCTAGCACTATCGGAAGTTGGCAGAATCTTCTGAAAGAAATTCTGATTATCTTGCACCCTTTGGAGCTAGTGGATTCAGGATAAGTAATGGATTTAAACAAGCACAATCCTAACTTCTCTGCATCCATTTGGAACTGCCAAAAACCTGTATTTATCCCAAAAACTGCCTGCGTGTAACATTTTTTAGTTTTCGTTTTCTTTTGTTGTTGCCATGGCCCTGCTGCCTACATAGATGGTTCCTCTCTCACATCTCCTCACTGCACCTCTTCCCATCACATCAGAGATGAACAAATGTAGTAGTGGCTGCAGAAAGGGGACAAGAGAGAAGTGTAGACCGTTTCTATCCTTCTTCCTCTCTTTAAGGCTGTTACCTGTTGCATGCCCTGCACGGATCATCCCTCACTGGCAAGAAACACAGCACCACAGAAATTGGCAAGCTTGCTCAGATGCAGCATCTTGAGCTCATGGGAAGAGTGGTCCACCTCCAGTGACAGAGGGCATATGGACTTTGCATGGATAGAGGAGAGGTTCATATGAGTAACAAATAACCTATGAGTCTATTCAGAAGAACCTCTGAGACCAAAGAACAAACTCATAGGAACATCACTGCATCATGACGTTTCTTGAAGCATCAATACTGCAACACAGTGAATTGGCTGGCTCTCCTTAATCCCCTTTATAACCTGGAAGATCTAGCTGCAACCTGTCTAACAATTAGCAGAGAACAAACAGCTTTTTATATATATATTTGTGTGTGTGTGTATATATATATGTCAAAGAATCTGGAAACCAAAAGAACCTTCAATAATTTGCTTTCATTTAAAAAGATTCCAACTAGGCCCCTATTCCTCAGGTGGTCCTTAGCTGGTCACACGTTTTGGGAGTTCAGAAGCACAAATCCTGAAGCTGCTAGACAACCAACTGCTATAAGAAGGTGTGTATCTTTGAAAGGGTAAAAATCACTACACTAGTCTTAAAGGAGAAAAGGATAATCTTGCCAATCTGTCTAATGCTTTTAACCTTTATCAGATAACTTGTGTTTCAGCATATCAACCTGTTCCTCTTTTCAGGCAGTGAATATATTAAAACTGTTAAGTGGGCCTACCACTCCATTTTGCTAGAGATCACTTCTCCCCATTAAAAATGAGATTTACCACTATTTACAAATGCCTCTGTTCTCAGTTCAAAAGTCAGCGTTATATTCAGGTTATTGCTCTGACTTTTAGTCCAGAAACTAAGCCTGTTCTGCTTAACTTCCCATTAAAAAATGCTGCAAAAGACTTTCTGGATTCTAGGTTATATTACCTCAGACTGGCTCCTGTCCTGATGCCCTCATCAATGTACTCTGTCATGTTCTTCTGACAGTACTCCTTTTTAGTGAACCTGTGCTGATAATTTGCCTTTTTAATGAGCCAATTTCTCCATCTCTTTATAAGAAGATTCCCAAAACTCTCTTTGGGAGAAGAAATAGAGTAACAAATCTCTCAAATGAGATACTTACCTTACCATTAAAATGTTTCTAAGACATCCCATTGCCTCTGTTTCCATGCTAGTCCAGGGAGAGAGAGAGAGAGAGAAAGATGTGATGCAGTGAGCTAAATATTTAAGGAGAGGGGATTACCTCCTTCTGTCACACTGTAACCCCCATACCTTTTTATGTATGGTTTTATTTGGGCGCTTTTGGCAAGTCTTGGAGATTTGAAAGCAGGATGATACATTTATGAATACACAGTGATAACAATTACCCGGTAATTACCTAACTTTTGCTAATACTCCCAGTAACAAGCGAAGATGAACATGCTGTTACGCTGAGCATTAAAATATTTACCACTCCCAGGGCAGTCATGTGCAGAGTCTTGGCTGGTCAGGTGCTTGTCATATGGGGAAATGTCCTTGCAAGGGACTGACCCTTGATCTTGCAGAGTTGCCATTTCCTCCTTTGCTTCTTCCATTAACTTTTTTTATTTTGCCATGTCTCTAGGTTTTGGGGTTTTTTTTCTAAATCTCTAATGCTTTGACTGCTTTAAGCTTACTAGTATCGACTCAGTTCAAAAACTGGCTGGATGGCCGAGCCCAGAGAGCTGTGGTGAATGGAGTTAAATCCACTTGGTGGCTGGGGACAAGCGGTGTCTCTCAGGGCTCAGTTTTGGGGCTGGTCTTGTTTAGTACCTTTATTGACTATCTGGATGAGAGGATCGAGTGCTCCCCCAGTAAGTTTGCAGA
>NW_010532668.1:0-73361 GCF_000687285.1 Phaethon lepturus
GCAACGAATAGGAACGACGTGAAAGGTGAGGAGATGCAGCGCCTCGTCGGAAGTGCGAGGGCAAAACCAGGAGAAGTTTTTTTTTTTTTTGGCCAGAGGACCTTGTAATTCCGGGAGGGAGGGAGTTTATCACACGCCGCTGGTTTACCATGACAGACCAGTTACCCCACCGTCAGGGCAAGCCCCTTCGCTGAGGGTCGTGCATGGGCTACAGAGCTCTGTGTAAGTCCCAGGGGACTTACGGGGCGCGGGGAGGGGGGGGCAAGAAGAGAAAACCAAGCAGGAACTAGGTTCTGCGCTGCGAGCAAGGGGTTCACAGCTTCCAGCCCTCAAATAGCTCCTTAAATAACTGCTTCGGGGGCAAATTTAAATGCCCGTGTCGTCATTGACGCTGATGAAAAACATTCAGGGAAAGGTTCTTATCAGAGGCCGGCTGTAAAGTGAAGGGCTTGCGGGGGGGCTGACCGCTCAGTCGCTTTCGTCGTAGGGATGCTGGATTCCTGTTTCTCTAAAGAATCTGTTTGGAAAGCTCCTCAATGCTTTTATGCCTCAATGTCCATGTTTTTCTGTAGCAGAGAGACAATATTCCCTGCAAAATATCCAGCAGACTACAGTTACGACGCTATTTTATACATACATACTTTTGACCTCTTTTTCTTCTACTCACTAGTTTTCCCCTTAAAAAAAAAGCAACCTACACTCCCAAAAAAACCCATGAACATTACCATATGTCTTTGGCAAGTCAGAATCTCTGGTAATTTGCAGCTCGCTCTCCTTCAGAACTGCTGCCTCTGAATTTTAAAACCACTTATCTCAACAGAAATTGGTATGCTGGTAGAAGAATAAATCTCAATAGCTGTATGAGAAGAATTTGTATTCATTCAACCTCATGTTGAGGACTTCGCTTTGTAAGACAGTATTTTATAATACGTCAGATTTTGCGGTTTGGTCATTGTTGTTTAAACTGACAAGCAATGCACTGCCTTTTCTTTTTATCCTCCATCACTAAAAATTTAACAATTTCCTACAACATCAAATGGAGCACAATAAAAAGAGTAAAAACTCCAAGGGAAAAATACTTGGGAAAAAAAAATCTTGAAAAATCATACCTATTCTTGTTTGTAATGTGTGAAATTATTACAAGTATGTTCACTATGAGGACTATTGATAGATGACTCACAATTTAGCTAAATTCAATAAACCACATACTGTGCCTATCCCAGTAGGTGACTCATGCATTTTGTATTTCAAGTATCAAATGTTTGCCAAAAACAGTATTTAAAAAAGTAGGAAAATTGTTCAAAAGGGCTTGTGAATGGGTTGGGACTACCCACAGGCAGCTCTTTCTTGTGTTCTGACCACTTACGCAGGATTCCATGGCACCACTGTAGTATTCTGCTAGGAGTGCTTAGCCACAGCAGCCCCACCTTATGCACTTCATATGCTTTCTTCTCACATATATTGTGCCTTCTTTAAATACACACACATTAGAATTTAATGTGCTACTTTAAAGCAGTTGTGTTTTAAAGAGAAAAGCCTGCAGAGTAAACATGTTCCCTACAGAGTCACTGCTCCGTAATTTCATACACATTTCCTAATTTTCCTAGCACCGTGCTTTGCCTTTCTAAAATTAAACGTAAAAAAATAAAATAAAACAGCAATCTCAAAAGAACTATTCAGCTGGTCCCTGAATACTCTATAATAATATTTTAAATGAAATAACGCAATGTAAAAGTAGCAGAATTGGGCCCACAAGAAGGAATAAGTTTCAGTCTTGGTGTCAACACCTTTTCATTATTTCAACGGCCTGCAAGGTGACAAAGGAGGCTACTACATGCTGGTGACTCAATAGGTTAGCTCAGATGTTAGGCAGTTTTCCAAACTCATTCATGCAGACCTCAGAATACATCTGGATCTTATTTTTAACTGTGAGCAGGGGTTACCTGATCCCAGAATATCATGCTCTGTATACACACAGCATTTATGACATTTGTGATATGTCATAAACTCTTTTGTGAAGGCAGAGAATCAAGCACCTTCATGGCACATGATGAGAAAGGACAATTTTTTCACTGGGGCCTGTGAATTATACATATTCACAGCGAGAGTGACTTAAGGTGTCTATTTTCTGGGTGACTCAGAACAGGTGAAATATTTGGTGAAATATTTTTACATGTCCAGTCACTCCTTTAACTGGTATCAAACAGTGCGATTTCATTACTGGTCTTCTCTGCATCTTCTTTGCCAGTATTCCTTCGGCACTTTCCCTTCTCAGCTGGCTCTTATTCTGACTGCAGAGACCCTTCTGATCCCTGGAAGAAGCCAATACAGTGTCCTCTAGAAAGAAATGAACTCAAAGTTCATATTGACTGGGGATATATTAAGTTGATGGAGTCACAACTTTCATATATGCAGAAGTGGTAAAACTAAGCATAATATTAAGCTCTGAACTTTAATTCTATTCATTAAAAACCTGGCACGAAGCATATTTTATTCCTTGTTTTGTCACCCATTTCACATTTGCACCCTGTTTTTCTTGCAAAAACTATCAAAAGACCTCATGTGGAAAAGTATTGCAGGAAAATATTTGATCTATTTTAGTTTCATTTAATGAAATTTAGCATCCAGAAAACAAGTAGGAGAAACAGCATCAATATGGCCAGACAATTCTCCAAAGGCCTTTAGCAATTGCTTTGTAAGAGGATCATTATCTTCCTGCCTATGAAATTACCAAAACTGATCTCTTCGTATTGACATGGGTACAAGTTATGCTACTTGAAGGAAATATTAAATTTTAAGCAAAGTATACATACTTTGCTGGTAATACAAACCTGTCCAATTGTTCTACATCACGAGCAAATGCATACACAACATGGAAAATCTTAAACAGCATATAGCGAGTATTTTTTAGTACTCTAAGACTAAGGTATTTATGCACAAGGGAAATCCTGTTAGTTGTCAAATTATGATAGCTGTAATATTAACATTATTAACAAAGGGCCAGAGTATTGTTTTACTATCCATGCATCATGCTAGAAATGCTTTTTAACATCAGAGACTCAATATTTATCAAGAGCATTTGATTTAATAATATCCAGTATAACGGTACTCCACAGTTTCCATTAGTTTGATTGAATGTTATATCTGTCTAAGCAAACCAAGCATTAGGCGCTTCAGTGAAAGTCACTTGTAATAGAGAAAAATCTAATGCATGAATATTTCATTAGTAGATGAATACCTATCAAAACTTTACTTGAAATGCTTGAAAGTACCTACTGAATGTTTGCCAGTTACTTCATAAAACAGAGATGGTTGTAATGCTGCTGTTGAAACAGGAAAAAATCTATTAGATCATTTAACGTACTAAAACAATTATGGTATAATTATAAGGAACTTAATTACACGTTCTTGATGTCTTTAATTGTGCAAGCCTCACTAATTAACATTGGAAATTAAATCAAAACAAATTATGGTTTATAATTTAAGCACGAACTTAAAGAGAAAGGTCAGATTTCCCAAGTCAAACAATTACAACTTTGAATTTCACCTGATAGTAGGCAAACTCTCCAAATGCATGTTTACAGTCTGTCTCTCTTTCCATCTCCTAAATTTTATTCAGTGTATTTGGAACGATATAGATAGACAGACAGACACCCAAGTGACTTACCCTTATTTAAAGTTATAACATCAGTTTTGTCTGAGCCAATAGAGATCCTTGAAGCCTTTGGATTAAACATTAAAGGAAAGGTTCATATTGTGCCCACTGTATTTGGGTGTTTTCTGCATGGCCCTGCACTGTGCATAAACTTACTGTAAGATTCAGGTCTCCAGCTCTATCCTTGGTTTGTATTTTTTTTCCCCTCCGTTGCTTCTCACCTCTCAGGACCATGGATTATTTATAGAACAAATGAAACACCATTTTGGGGGAAAACATTCCATTCTTTGTAAAGTTTAGACATGTCATGTCATGAAGACAATCAAAGAAGAGCTGGTCACTTTCCTATACATAGTATTCTTTTGAAAACATCTTTTTTGCAGAACTGGAATTAGCCTAATTACTTCAATCCTGTTGTCATTTTCAGTTTTCCACCGAAAATAATTTCTCTGAGGCTCAAGCTGGTTCCAGTCAAAATATATAGGGGCTTTTTTGAAAACAAACGTTGTGTATCATATCAAATACGCATCTCTGCATCTATTTAAGTTACTGTTGTGCTTTGCAGGAAGCATGGATCAGATGCTTTTACCCCACTCATCCCTACGCAGAAGGGACTCCCAACCGTTGGGTCGCATTTCACAAGATGCCCAGAGAAGGAGAGCTCCATGAGTAGCCCACCCAGTCGAAGTGAACGGGGCAGGAGCATTTGAAAACCTCAGAAAAATATAGAGTAATATTTAATCCAAAAGAAAAAAACACCAATTTTGGAGTGTTAGTGTGTTGGGTATTTTCATAAACAAAAACAGATTTCAAAGTATCAGAATTTCTTATGGAGTGGAAATGGCCTGTGTTTGTCTACCTCTATTCCTAGACCTAGTCTGATAAGGTTTTTTATTTGTTTTTTAATTTCATAGACTCAACAGAATACTTACAGGAAACCATACTGTGGAGATGAAAAAGAAAGAGGTTCAGTTATTGACATTGCATTAGAGAGATGAATTTAAGAAACCTCACCAGCAAGAAGAAAGCAAGCTTCTCCTTAAAACATGTAGTATTCAAATATTGTTCAAAACCTTTGTATGATTTTTTCTTTCTAGTGGGAGTGGACCCTAACAAAAGTACTTTAGGCACATTCATCTCTTTGGCATTGAAAAATTTCAGAATGACATATTCATTCATAAGAACAGTAAAATGGAAACCTGTGAGAACTTGGTTTCTCCCTTTTCAAAACAAAGCAGCATATAGAGAGTAAACACTGCATGTGCTCCACTTTCTGTATTTTTGCTTTCTACTCATTTTCTCTCATTAACCAAAGCAGAACTGCTGTCAATTGCATTGGAGTATTTGAATTCTAAGAAGAAAATTCAGACAACTCCTTGCATAATTTGATTAATCAACACCTCCTCAGTGAATAAAGAGTCTCTCATGCTATCAGAGGTTGAATGGCTACAAGAGAGATGCCGGAGGATGGCAGAAAATTGACTGACTACCACAGAGACAAACGTGGCAAGTCCCCCACACATAAGATTGCTTTTTATTTCAGGTACTGTTCCATCGTTTCATGGAATCAAAGACGATGGGATGTCTTGATCCTCCATTTAAGCTCTCGCAACACAGCAGTGTAATGTCTTCGGTGTTATATGGTAAGATATCCCTGGTGTGGTAGGGCTGCCTGGTCTGGTTTTACCCCCTCAATACACAACGTTTTCTGGTGTAGCTGGAGTACGGAGAAACATTTGTTCCCATACAGTTTTTCCCTGATAATTTCCACACCACACTACGCTTCCTTCTGTAGGCTTAAGTTTTTAAACAATTTTATATATTTTTTTCTTTTTAGATGGTCAGCTGCGCAATAAAGTAGGTTTCTGTTCTTTGTTTTCGGTTGTAAATGTATTAATTTAAAATGTCAAAAGAAGAAAGTTGGGGGCTTTTTTCCTTTAGTGAGGCTTATAACAACACATTTTCTAAAGCCTAGCATCTTCTTTCCTCTTTTAAAGGACCGCCAAAATGCTTCTGTGGCCCTGGCACGCATTTTGCTGGTGTTTGGAATGGTAGCACACAGAGACATATAAATAAATAAATAGGAAAAAAAAAATTTTACATCCATTTCACTTTGAAACAAATGATTACAGAGCAGTTGATTACAATTGGAGAGAAGATGTACAACAGCGAAATGCTAGTAGTAGCAATTGGAGTGAATTAACTGGGGTGCTCAGGCAAACTCTCGAGAAGTGGATTGACTCGCAGAAGGAGTTTTAGTGGTGTGAAAACTTGCATTGCGTTTCTTCAGCACACAGAAGAGCAATCTAGCTGATTTTCCCAAAAGCAGCAAAGCAATCAGATATTTTAGCAGTCTCTTGCCTACTAAGACAGATGGGGAACCATGCAAAGCGCAGAAATAGGAGGAAAAAACCCAGAAAATCTTTAACGTGCATATCAAGAAATACACTTATTTCTCACAAATTTTATCTTAAAAATGAATTTTGCAAAACACTTCTGGACAAACACGTAGCCCTAATTGTATTAGCTTACTTGACAAAGCAAGGGAAAAGCAGTAAAAAAGCCATTTTCAATGCTGCAGAGGTCTCAGACTGAGTTTCCTTTAGAGTGTTTTTTTCTAAACTTTATCCAACTATTCCAGCCACTTAAAAGCTGTTGTTAAACAGAAATTCAAACTTCAACTCAGGAAATTCCAACACATGCACTAATAATTTAGATTTTTTTTTCTCTTTTACTCACAACTGTTGCTGTATTATTTACAGTCGCTTCAGTACCTTCCCTTAACATCTTCAGACCATAGGTCACCAAGTTAAGTAAGTTCAGCCTTGACCAGGTCTAGAGGTTTTTGGCTGCACAACAACCAACAAAGAGATTCCTGTGGGGTTGTGTGGGAGATTTCCAACCCCACTGGTCTGAAAGGGCCCAACTTTCATTTTCAGCTTTAAAGATATTAAACTTAATTTAAGGTTTTTTTCAGAGTTATTATTAATGAGCTGAGTCTGACCTGGGGTGCATGTGCACTGCACTTTTCTTCAATATTTTAAATCTGTAATTAAATAGGTTGAGCAAACAGAATATGAGTCTAGAAGATGAATAACCTGGCCTTAAGACCTAATACTCTGAGCACATATTCAGTTTTGTTTCACTTATGCAAATCTAGTTGTACCTTTGTCTTAGATGCAAGGATTTCAACATCTTGTCAAAGTATTGCACCACAGCAGAGTTAATCTTCTTTAAAATATTTTATCCAATGATCAGGAAAAAAAAAAAAAGTAGGTTGCCTCCAGAATAAGCTTATTGCATCCACAAATTAAGTCTTATTTACTAAGTAGCTTTTCATGAATGCTATCCATTCACAAAAATCAGCAACGTGACAAATAACAAGAACGTAATTTGCTGTACCGGGACAGTGACAAAACAGAGTACTTACCCTGTAATTCTCATTCAGATCAGACAACAAAAGGGGAGACACGCTGAACTAATCAAGACACCACGGCATCCTGACCTTATGACCAAGATCACCAACTTGGAAAATCGGTTGTTAAATATTAACAGCTCTTAATATTCACAGTTTGAGTGAAAGATAATACCATACTGAAATGAGGGCAAAGTCAATACTGGTTGTGCTTAAATAACTTGCTTGGAGACCTCCCAGGGTAGGTAGATAGAATATTTTCACTTATGAACTGTAACTGGTGGTGCATTGTAAGACTCTGCAAAGGGGTGGGACAGGAACAGAAGGAGGAAGCAGCAGCTGCCCCCAAAACTTGCTTTCCCAAGAGACAACCAGGAGAACAGAAGGAATATCGGGAAAGGCTGCTTGAGGGAGATTTTGCTCTCCAAGCGGTGGTAAAGAGTGAGCTACAGGCAAGATATGAAGAGATACAATAGCTGTCATCCTTCAAGGAGTGCTCGAAGAGGCTGGGCTTTAGCATCAGTAGGAAAGTGCCAGCCCCCACCGAGGGCAAGTCCCTGTCCTTAGGGGTTAAGGCCAGCAGCTGCACTTAGTGCTGTGCACCCACCTCACTGCAGGAAGTCTGACGTCACTCATTTGTCACCCTGCGGTGTAACAGGCTGTGATTCATGCCCCTCTAGAGGGACTTTACTGCCACGGGATATGGTGCCCTGGCCCGCAAGGGGAGTACCAGCATGAAAGCTGCGGGCAACGTGCTCCTAAACAAAGCTGTGTTTTCTTCAATTCTTCCTCTGAAACCCCAAATTTCTGCTACATTTGGATATTCAGGGTATGTTTTCATGGCTACCTAAAGAAAAAAAAGGTTTCAAAACAAGAATTGCAGCTAAGTAATTTCTGACTTGCTCACCTGGAGAACATCCTAGTTCCCATCAATAATGCAGTCCTTACCTATTTTATTAACCAAAACAAAAGATGCCAAAACACTAGCACCCTGCTTACCCCACCCTTTTTGTCTCTTCTTTCTTGCATTCAGTCCTTCCATTCTCACTACACCTTCTGCAGTTTTCCTTTTGCTTTGTGTGGAATCAGTTTAATTCCCTCTCTGAAACCGGGCTGTCTGTTCAGAGAAACGCAGGCTGTACAACAGCCTGGAGAAATCTCAGTGGGTCTCTTGACACCACAGCTAGTTCAAAACCTCTGGATTCTTACTTGAAGGGACTGTTGGACAATTTTTTTTTTTTTTTCCCATGGTACAAAGCAGTGTGTCTTCTGTCATGGTTTAACCCCAGCTGCTCACTCATTCCCCCCGGTGGGACAGGGAAGAGAATCAGAAGGGTAAAAGAGAAAACTCGTGGGTTGATATAAAGACAGTTTAATAGGGAAAGCACAAGCCGCGCACGCAAGCAAAGCAAAACAAGGAATCCATTCACCACTCCCTGTGGGCAGGCAGGTGTTCAGCCAGCTCCAGGGAAGCCGGGCTCCATCATGTGTAACGGTTACTTGGGAAGACAAAACACCATCACTCCAAACATTCCCCTCTTCCTTCTTCTTCTTCCCCCAGCTTTATGTGCTGAGCATGACCTCATACGGTGTGGAACATCCCTTTGGTCAGTCGGGGCCAGCTGTCCCAGCTGTGTCCCCTCCCAGCTCCCCGGGCACCCCCAGCCCGCTCGCTGGTGGGGAGGGGTGAGAAGCAGAAAAGGCCTTGACGCTGTGTGAGCCCTGCTCAGCAGTGACGAAAACATCCCTGTGTTATCGACACTGTTTTCAGCACAAATCCAAACCACAGCCCCACGCTAGCTGCTGCGAAGAAAATTAATGCAGCCAAAACCAGTACATTGCCCTATGCCCATCGGCTCCTGTTGCTATACAGAGGTTAATACTTTTTGCTTCTCTATTTTGATGAACGGCAAGTTCATAAATATTTGGGACAGGTTGAAATGAAATAATCAGATCAGTGCCATTCATCTGGGGCTGGATCCTAGGAAATGTTGGCTTTCTCAGTTCACTTTGACTCCTGAAAGATGACAGTAGTCAGCACATCACGAGTAAGCCATAAATTGTTATAGTCCTCCAAGTCTTTTGATATAAATGTAGTACCTACTTACTCCAGAAATGTAAAGCTGCTTCAGTGAGTGCTTTGTCCCCATACTCTTTCTCCCTGGAAATGAAAATCACATGTTAAGCAAAACCATCCTCTATATAGATATTATTATAGGGACAGCATACACAAAAAATCCTTGAAGGATTTTCTGAAAACTTTAACAGACATTTACTTTGATGTTATATACCCAGTATTAACATTCTTGTAAAGATCTTAGCAAATTAATTCCTTACAAGGTATAACCACAATGACAAAAATAATAACATTAATGAGAAACTCAGTTTTTTCAAATTGCAATTATCCATCTGGGAATCCAAATAAGAAATCAGCAAATTTTGTCAATATAGCTCTGACTTGTAATACCAAAAAATTTCGCATGAAGAAGTTGCAGAACAAAAACTATTAGATGTTCTGCAAATGCTTTAGAAGAACGACTATATTTGAAAGGTTGTTGTCAAACAGTATACGACCAAAAATAGAAGGAAAACAAATATGTTAAATAACTTGTATTGAATTCTGTAGCAAATTCACGTTTGTTTTGGCGTGATAGAAGTTTGAAGTGCTAGCTTGAATTTTCTTTTTTTATACCATTAAACTTTACACAACTGGAGCCAGTATTGGTCCAGTGTTTGGGGGAATTTTGGTATGGATTTTTGAGTGTCTATCTTTCATCTTTCACATAAGCAAGACCTCTTTGGGTTGAAGTCCAAAGAAAACCAATCCTATTTCATCAGTGCCAGGAAATGTAAAGTTCATGAACAGCATTAAGTTCAGCTGGTGCAGGATCTATATAGTCTATCACCAGCTCCAATGGAGCTGACAAGTCTGATGACTAGAGCTTTAAGTGATCAGTCTTATTTATTCCTTATCATTATTAAAAAAAAAAAAAGACCAAATGAAAAGAGAACTTCTAAATAAAAATGAGCAGATGTTATTTCAGACTTTGTGTCTGGCATTAGTGTTATTTTTAGCCAAAAGGAGAATATACAATAGTTTGCTATTAGATAAAAATATTTCAGTTCCTAGACAAAAAGGTCTCACTCTTCGTAGAAAGGCAGGTAATCCCCTGAAATGTAGCATATTCCAGTAGTTTTACTTTTTTTTTTCCCCTGTACATACTATACATCTCAAATCTTCTTTGCTTACATGAAAACGGGACAAGCCTTACACTAAGCAGCTTTAACAGTCAGTGTCCACATCATTGTTCAGAACTGAGGTCCTCCTGAAAAACAACATCATTTCACAAAACAGTTTCCAAGGAGCAGGGTCGCAAAACTGCATTTTCCATAGGGTAGCTTTTAAACCTTCCCAAATACCACTTCACTAATGCTATTGGTCTGAAAACAGACAAATGCATATTTATATTGATTTTTCTGAATTTCCCGATATGTAAAGCTCCTCAAAACTCTGGAAAAAAAATATCTCTTCTCATTAAGACTCACTTGTGCAGATCAGTCTTGGCCCCAGAGAGGCACAAAATGCCAAGCAAATTCTTGAGCCTCTGCACAAGGGACACTGCAGAAAGGTGAACACTGAGTTTTGTTCTCTGCTGTTCTGCAGACATTAATCTTTTTTCCTACAGTAAAATTCTGCTGATAGATGTCAAGGTCCATCTTCTAACACAATAAAACATAAACATTTTTGACAGCAGAAGGTAAAAATTGGCCCTTCAGTAATAGCTTACAGTAATATTTCTGTTTTGCTCAGCATAAGTATTTTGTCGGGCATTCAGGGCATAGTTAATTGTTTGTGGTAGTGTTAGAATGTTTTAATAACAAAAAAATAATCTCGGTTGTTAGTTAGTGTACAAGATCTTAGCTAGGATACTCTGAAAGATTTATGCATCAGTCCCTTGCAATGGCAAAGAAGGATTAGCTTAAACCCTTGCTGAAGGTGGTTTAAGACGGTCCATTTTACTGTGCATCACAACGCCTATATGTTCAATTACCATTCCCCAACAAACGAGGCAATAACCAGCAACATAATTGAACATGCTAATGTAATTGTCTGAATATGCCCTGTGAATGCCAATGTACTGGTTCAATCAGCTGATGGCAGCGTCCTGATAAGAATTACATTTATTCATTCATTCATTACATCTGGAGCTGCTAGATTGCTAGTAAAGCAATTAAAATTCCATTACAGAATCCACAGAACAAGTAGATTTAAAAAAATCTTCATTGTGATGATTAGAAATTTAACAGAGAATACATATTGTTGATTCCAGAAGTCTTTTTTTCCCCTCAGAGAACAGCTTTAAGGTATTGGAGGTCACATTTTAGATCTAAAACATGGAGATAATGAGACTCGTCTCTTTTGTACAGCGCTTTAAAATCTCCTGATGAAAAGTGCTATATAAGACCTCGATATTATTATGATTAATGCTCATAATCACCATCTCGTCAGTACTTTTTCCCCTTCTGACCTTGTAGTTTCCATGTAGTAAAAGACACTTACCTCACTGCTTGATCAAGCTCAAGACAGCTCAGGCAGCAGGTTTATGCCTCCTTTCCAGGAGGTGGATTCAAGAATCTACCTAGGTGGCTTGATAAAAGGAAGGGGATGCTCTAAGAAAGATTAAAAAAAAAATATTATTCTTTATAATATCTATAATATTCTTTAAAACATCCCAGAAAGTTTTTCTTCATCTCCCCAACTCTCGGGCTTTTTGCCTCCTTGGGTCACTGTCTCTTTAGGTAGGACGTCTGTGGAAATCATCCTGAGTGATTTATTTGAGACGGGATGCATTAAGGATAGTGTTTTAGCAGTGGGAGACCTCTCATTCAGCACTCATTCCACTGCAGCAATTTCAGGCTTGTGGGCAAAGACTGTGGATATCTCTCCATCGGATTTTGGCCTGTTGACACAAGCAGGTGAGATGCAGTCCCAGAGGATTTGGAAAGCACTGTGGAACAGAAGTCAGAATTTAAGGAGTTGTGTAAATTACATTTAGACGTTTTTTTGTTTGTAGCGGCGGCAGCGTTTCTCACAGGCTACAAAACGGCAGCCTGGCAGGCAGCAAGTGACTTTTGCAGGAGCTGCATCCTTATGTGAGTCCACAGCTCTACTTCTCCAGCCTAAAGCAAAAGGCAAACTCACTGAGTGAGACCCTGGTCTCAGTGGAGTTAACGACAAAACCTCCTCTAGCAGTTGATAGAAGACTTCATCTACCCTCTGGCTATGCAAACAAGTGTTTTGGAGAGCTTCGTGAACAGGTATAACACTGTCCAGATGTTTAAAAAACGAACACATTTCAAAAGATGCACTGAAAAAGGTAAGATTCCAGAGCAATGTAAGTGATTTTAATAGTTGTCTTTGAGAGCGTAACCACTGCACGCACTTTCCCCAAGAGACAAAGTCCCATTTACCAGTTTAGGGCTCATTCAGCCTAAATCCATTCACAATGACCTTCAGTCATATACTTTTCTGTAAAACTAAAATGGATTATTATTGTTTTTAAACTGAAGGTGTTTGATGTGAGATAACAGTGGGTATAAAGCTTCTAGTTAGTTATTCACATGCCTATAATTGAGCTGTTCTAAGTGAGCACATTAAAATGTTTTTTTGAGTGAAGCGCGACAAATTTCCCTCCTATTCAATACTATTTCAGAGCAGATACTGTGCTAGAATATTAAACTCACCTATTTTTAGCAACTTTTAAAGATTTCTGTTTATATTAAAATTCACCTAACAGGGTGATGATGGACAAGCTGCCAGTTTGCACCTCATATAAACAGATCGGCTTGATATCGTATTCTGCTGACATGTAACAATATTAATATAGCTCCACCCCAGCGCAGGATCCACTCTTACAGGAAACTTTAAGAAATTGGTATCCTGAAGCAAAGAGACAAAGTAGGGACTGCTCTGTGTTTGCAGATTAACCAGATATTATTTTATGAACTTGCTTCATTTCTGTTGCAATGTTTGTTTCTGCGTTTCTAGGTACCGTTCCTCCTTACAAAACGGAACAGATCAGAATGTATTAAGAAAACACTTAACGACGTTGTAAATAGAATAGTTGAGCAAGGCCAATTTGATAAAAGCAAGCAAGATTCATTTATTTTAACTTTCTGTTAGTTCATGCCTCACTGCTACAAGTAGCATGTGTTTGCATTCTAGGTAATGTGACTGACTTGTGAATGCCAGCTTCCCAAGTTCAGGCAGAATGAAATGTATTACTTATTTAAAATGAGCAGAGGTCAGTATTCCCGGGCTAGAAAGTGGCACTGTTCTAGCAGGCTCCCCAGCCGTGGCACCGATGCACAGCTCGTGGTGTTGTATCCAAAACTCTGAGGCAAAACAGTAAAAATAAGCACTGAGAAACATGGAAGCAAAGGAAGGAAAAACAGATAATCAGCAGAGAATTAAAAATATTTTCTTTGTGTTCTAGTCAAAATTTTCCTTCTGAAAACCTAAAATTAATTTCGTAAGTTAATGAAAGTACATGGCATTAACAAACACATGACCTACATTTTTCACAAAACTGCAGCCAACTACAAGGATGTAAAATAAATACAAACACCTCTGGAAAAACTTACTGAAATAAAATAGATCAAATTGTATTTTGAAGAGGAGAACCCCCTACATGTAACTGAAAGCTAAACCAGGACAGATATTGTTGGAATATCGGTATAAGTATTTACGTTTCTCGTCACTAAAATTCAAGACAAACTGCCAGAAGTACATATATTAAAATGTTTAATGAAGTCTAAAATAATTCTGGTTACATTTATGTATAGCTATTTTGACCAACAGGTAAGATACTTAAAAGTACATAAACACAGTAGCCAAGGAGTAGGTTATTTGTGCCTCAAATTTTCTCTTTTCACGACAATTTCCCAAAGTCATGGTTCCTACAGTAATCAGAAACTCTAAATATTATGAAGAATTAAACTGCAGAACAAAACCATACCCTTGCAGGTAAGGGAAGCCCATGTTTAGGGTCTCCGTGGGGATGATGCTACCCAGTATCTGTGCAGCCATCCCTAATGCTGTTAGCGGTTTAAGCAGGGTTAACGTGGGTATTCCTGGAAGAGATGTGGGGCAACAGGAGAAATTATTTTGGTGGTACAAGTTTTGTTTCTGAAAGAGAAATATCCAAACTAAAAGAGGAACAAAAAGCCCTCCAACTAGCAGTAGTTACTTCACTATTGCTCAGGAAAGAGGCAAGGACTTTATGGAAAATGACAAATGAATAAATATATTCTCATTCTTCAAAATACCTCTCACAGTAAATATTTAAACACATGTATAGAACATTTTAGAGGAACTGTCAATAATGCCGTCAGAGCTGGATCTTTGGAAAATTTCAGCATCCAACATGTAAACCTAAAATTCACATTAAAATATTTCCTTTTTCTTGGCAGTGACAGGCAGGTGATCAACCCTTTTCCATGCCAGATCAGCCTTTCTCCACACAAACTCAGATGTCTCTCCCAAATAACCTTGGCTGATATTATTTTTACATTTCTTTGTACATTTTTCTCATTGCTTTGCTGAATTAGTTGTGTTTATTTTTACCTCGCTCTGCCAGCTGCACAGATACCACTAGCTGTGAGACAAAAACCTTCACAGCTGGAAACAACCTAAAATAGTTGCTGGGATGATGCCACAGATACGCAGCATCAATTAGCAGCGGGAGCAGCTGTAGCAGCGAGCAGAGACCTCCCTGTGTTTGCTTTGCTCCCTTGTCATCCAGCGTCAGATGACGCCGCTCCTCATCAGGAGGCGGTCATCGCACGCGTGCTGCGCAACGCTCGCTCCAGCACGGAGGGACAGAATAAGCCTTTGGAGCCACTTGCGTGCGGCGTAAGCTCTATTTTGAGGCTGGCAAGTAGCGCACAGGGACGTTTTGCTGGCCCTAATGCACGTAAGCGTCTTCCTTTACGGGGAGCAAAGCACAGTGAGCGCTTAGTCGCCGAGTAGCTGCCCTATTTTTAGGTGGCCCAGATTTATGGGAGTTCTCCGTCTTCTCAGTGACAGTGTCCCAAGGACAATGTATGCCACAGGGGCCTCAAAAACCACTGATGATGCTACACAGCTCTAAAGGAGTGTTATCTGCACTCGCTCATTTTTCAAACTGTAGTGATGATGGTGGCTCAGGCTTCTGCTACTTGCCCCTCCTTTCAGGGGAGACGGAGGGAGAACAGGGGTGAGGGGATGAGAAAGAGAGAGAAAGAGAAAGGTAAATTGAGGAAGCAAAGTAGAGGGAGAGAAAGGAGAGAGAGCGAAGAGAGATAAAAAGAAAAAAAGACTCATTAATCTCAAGCTGTAAATGATGGGCCAGATAATAAGCCTGTTTCAATAAATTAGTGTTGTTAAACCAAATACTATTAGCCTCCCAGTACTGTGTGCGTATGCAGGTTCATATCTTAAGGACGTTGTTCCATCAGGAATCCAAGATACCGTCACGCATCAATCTACAATAATCCTGCTTTGGATCACGAACAGAATTACTTGAAATATCTTAACTTCCCTGGCAAGTCTTTCTAAATGAGAAAACATGTAGAAATACTGTGTGCAAGGCATTTGGAGGGAACCATGAAATGAAATAAGCTTGTCTGGGACAAGCTGCAGCTTGAAGACATACAGATATTTCAATGCCATTGAGGAAGAATGCTTCATAGGTGGGATTTTGGTGGACAGGTGAATGAGACACATCACATTAATTCCATCAAACTCTTCTACTTCCCATTTCTCAATATATGCAAAGTTAAGTGTAAAAATTAATACAAGATTCCGGTAGGTCTTTAAGAAGTACAAACAGAACATAGAAAAAAATAAGGAAATATTAATCCATATTTTTGTTACACTTTGAAATATCACCATCATGAAATATAACTCTGTTGTGAGGTAAGTTCTTTATCTTTGAATTGTTGCATTTAATTCTAAACACAATCACTTGTACTGAATTCAGCCTCAAATTAATTGAGGTTTAATAGTTTTATATTATTCTTTAAGGGAAATTAACAATGAAGACACAAGTCCCTCAGAGTTGAATCACCAGGGAAATACAAAATGAGACATTTAATCTCAGATCACTATAAAACAGTTCCCCCAGGAGAATCAGTCATCTTGATATTATTCTCTCAAATAACAAGATTTTTTTCTATATTATCTTTTTTCCCCTTAGAAAGTATTCCTGTGAGCTCCAGTAAATGCCCATGCCAGACCAGGAGAAGTGCATTTTCCATTCCTAAGTGTTTTGATCCTCCTGTGTTTTAAAGTCCCAGTGAAAACATCAATTACCTCACCATAACTGTTTCACACACCATAATTTGGATAATTTCAAAAGCGCTCAAAGAGAAGACAGAAGAAAGCCTAAAATGGCAGAATTTCTCCTCTTAACTTTCTAAGAGCAGTCCACGAAACTCAGCCATAATTTACATCGGTTCTCAGTGCTTAAACCTTCAAGACATCTGTAAAAAAGTGCCCTAGGTACTCAGAGCTGTGCTACTCCTTTTACCTAACGGTACCATGTCTTTGCTGAACCACCTACGTAGTGATTTCCCTGCCTGAGATACTTGAGCCTCTTTCATGGGTCTGCTCGGTCCCCCACTGACGGCGGTGGCAATGCCTTTCTGCCCCGTTCCTGGCCATGGCGCCCAGCTCTGGGCTGCTCAATGAACAGCAGGCATTCTCCTTTCATTTTAGAGGAAAAGAATGATGTGACCTCCTCAGATCGGGATGAGGCTTCAGTAGGGCAGCCTGTCCAGATAACGCAAGAGGGTGGGTAGGTCGATGGCAAAGCTTCAGTGTATGTGCAGTCCAACTAATCCTGGTAGGGCTCCTTGTCTCTAGCATCTTTGCTGGTTTGAGTTATAGTCTTTGAATACGCCGTACACAGCTTCTGAGGTTCATACTGAATTTAATTCAAATTTACCTCTAAACTTTGTGTTAGATCTAGTGTTGGTGATGCCTACGTAAGTATTTCTATTTTAATTCTAGTATGTAAAGGCGTTTCCTCTACTGTTTTAATCATCACATTTCAACTGAGCTGAAGAGCTGGATTATTAAATGGAAGATGTTTCACTCGCTGCAAATTATGGGTACAAATCCATCTAGTTTCAGTACTAAAATAAAAAAAGACTACTGGTAAAAGCCATTGTGTACTTTGTGAAGAGGAAGGTAACGTGCAAGCCACCACACCACAAAACCACCTCTCTGCAGCTGGAATTAGACTGCAGTCCTGTAACGGTCTCAGATGAAAATCAAATGACTGAAGAGCATCAGAGACCAGATCCATCTTTTATCCACCAGAGGTGATCGTGTTTGGGCTGTGAAGAACACGCGTGGGCACGGCAGGTCAGGAGCACCACTACCACCCCTGCCTGCACTGCGCATGGCCTGTGAACGAACTCAGGGCCTCTGTTCCCTGGGCTGTCAGTGCGGGGCCTTTCACAAACGCTAAATTCACATGAAAGTGCTGTAAAGTTTTATTAGGGAAAAAAACGCCCTTTAAGCAGTTGGCTCAGTTCCCCAGCGAAGGGAACCTTTCTGCTTCAACAGTCAAAAGTACTCGGGCCAAGGCAAAGGTACATTGGGAGAGTTAGGCAGAAACTGGCACGGAGCTAAGCAGTCATTTCCACATGCCAAGTATCACTAGCCCCTCGCTTTGATTATAAATCAGGTGTGCCCATGTATTTTCAAAACTAAAAGCAACGGTCACCGAATTATGCCTGAGTTCATGCTTCACTCTCACACAGTCCAAGCTAAGCCGAGACTTTATATAGCACCATATATTAAGTGAAACTGCTCTCAAGAGCTTCGCAAATTAAACTAAACAATGTTACATTGCTCCAAATGCTCTCAGCGTGGTTCTTTTTTTTTTTACAGAGAAATAACATGGGATTTTAACTATTAGAGCTGGAGACAAAATGAAAAAGCCAACACTTAACTCTTTTCTTTTCTGCATCTTCTATTACCACAAGTAGGATAATGCCATAAAAAACATTTCCAAAGACACATAAGTGCCTTTGGAGCCTTGGTTCATTGGGCTTTTACGGCTAATTTCACAAATGTATTCAGTGCCTAAACATATGCGTAGGTAGGTAGGTAGACAGAGGTATTGAAGATCTCAACAGTCTAATTCTAACTTGTATCTACTGAAAAACCCTATGTGTCCCAGGCAAATAGTACCAAAATAAAGTGAATTGCCCATAAACCTTTGGCAAATCAAAATAAAGCACGCACTTACACGTACTTTCATAAACTATGTATCTTTAAAAAAGTTGTCTCTGTGAATTAGATTCAGGAGAAGAATGCTGTCATCTTAATACCACTGTAGGCACCGAAATAAAAAATTCAGATCCTCAAAACTTCCTCAAGTTTCCACAAGAGAAATCTCCTAGGAGACTAAGTTTCTGCACAAGGAATGAGAAGTGCTTGAGTCCTGAAAGCACTTGGCAATTGGGTGTCTATCCCACACCTAAACCCACTGACAAGGCTTTCTACCACCTGCCTTATTTTCAAGAGCTGACATGTCAGATATACCTCTCAGAGGGGATGTCTAGCCTCAGACAAGTCACAGCCAGGAGGAGAAGCCATCATTCCAGCCCTTCTCATCCCAGTCAGTAGTAGTGTTAATAGTATCAGAAGTGTTTCCTTGGGATGCAGGATGAAATCCCCTTTAATCTTCTACTCTCTATGTGAGCATCTTAACTGTCAAACTGCATCAAGCTGTCCCGTTCTGTAGAGGAACGTCAGAGGCACACCTCAGCCTTCATACACAGTTATGGATTTACAGGGTTACAGAGAAGAGACTCACCTCCTTCTCTCCAAGCTGACTTCAGAGAGGTGAAAGACGGGCGGTTCAGTAGGCAGCCAGGCACAATACTGACCTGACGGTATGAAATATTTAGTAATGTCCCTAATACACCTTGGTGCATTAGGGACATTACCCACGGATAATTTGGGTAGCTCTCCACTGTGCTCCCTACTTTCTCCATCCACTTAGTGAACATGGGATCACAGATGTGAATTCATCGTGTAGCAAGACACATAGAAGTTGAATGCCACCTTGCAAAGCCTCCTTTGTCAACCTAAGCCTAACTGTTTTCAAGCACCTGATAGCCATTTATTTAATTTTCAGGTAACTCAATTAATCTGGTTTATCACTTTCAATAAATAGGACTCACATGCCCACATGCTTTTAGAGATTGAGGCCTCAGCTGATTTTGAAGCTGTGGTTTAGGGTTCTATATCGTTAAGAAACCTCAGGAAATTTTATCAAATATGACATTGCTCAATATTTGCAAAAGACTGAAATAGCAAGAGATAAAAAAACCTAGTCCTCATTAAAATAGTGTAAGATCTCACTCTGCTCCTACACCAAGAACTATAAAATAGATTATGTAATGTAAGAACACACTATAATTGGATGAAGTGGGACTAAAAAATTGCAGGTTTATGTTCCTCCTAATATTAATTCTCTGCCAAAGCACTTCATTAAATCTCAGTTACAGGTCAGAGTTGCACCATGAAATAGTAGGATATGTTAAATAATTATGTACTAAGTGTGGGTCTATATTGCCTCACTTCACTTTGTGAAAAAGGTAAATGTGATTTTGTGAGGCAAAAATTCCATGTCCACCAGACATTTATAGATCAGGAGAAGGAAATACAGTTGGTTGCAGGAACCCCCGGTGTTCTTCCTCCATAAAGTATTTTCTCAGGTTACCTATGAAATCAGTGAAGCAATGGCACAGCTGTTACTAAAACATGCAGCTAAAAATTTTAAAACAAAGAAAAACACACATCTTGTTTCTTCACAGCCTAGGTGAAAAAACATTTGATAATTCTTTTGTGTTTTCAGTAATTTGACTGGGAAAAAATTCAGCTGAGCAGTGCAAGGTGATAAGGAAGCAGGGAATATCTGAGTCTGTATGATGCTTAATTCTTCCCCAGTGCATGAGAAGAGTTAGTGCCAAGGAAGAGCAGTCATATGGTGCAATAGACTCCATCAGTTTGTAGGTCTGAGATATTGGGCCTGAATCTGTGCTTTTGACAGAACAAAGCACCCCAGTGGCATTTTTCATTTCCACTCTGGCCAGTTTGAGTTGGCTTTGAGTTCGTCCATGCCTTTGCTAAAACAGGACATGTTCTTCCACAGCAGCTAGAGCAATAACTGATTTTTTTTTTTAAGGGAAAGGTGTTTTGCTCATTAAACAGTTCTAAAGTTCAAACTACACTATCATCTAGCATTTATAAAAATGTTTTCTCTGATTTAATCTAATAAAATAAAATTGGTTGCGTTATTTAGGGATGGTTTTATTCAGCCTTTCTGCTACTGAACACTCAGACTGGATAATTGGCTACCATATACATGCATAGTCGTAAACGAAGCTTAAAACGTGGTCCTTTACACTAAGCATAATTTGGAGGAAAAAGCATCCTAGACAGATGTCTACTCCATGGTTTATAAGAGTATGTGATACCATCCGCACTTTTCACAGCTAAACCCTTGAAAACTGGGAGATTGACAAAGGGACCCAAACGTGAAGAGCATTCATTAAAAGATGTAAATAGCCAAGATCCGTGCTGTTTTGTTTCAATCTTCTTTATCCTGTTGAAAACAGGAAAGCCTCCTGTCATGCCGGCTCAGGGATTTTCAGGGCCCAATAAAGGTTAGTGACATTTTCAATTCATGTTTGTTTTCATTCTTCTAATCATGAACCCTGTGTCAGCCTGAGAAACCAGCTGAGCTTAATCCATAACCTTTTACAAGTGAAACATTAACTCACAGCATGTTCTGTTGTCTTTTTAAAGCAATACAAAAGCAAGGGGAGAAAAAAAAAGAGCCACAATATACATGATAAAGCATAGCAGCAGCCAAATGTGAAGGTTACTTGAAAGCAGTTACAGTTGTGGAAAATAGCATATTTTTTAGGACATTACCTTCATTGTGTTCAGATGTCATAACTGCTGTTTATTTCACAAGAGTATTCAGGACAGAGGACTAAAAGTAAAAATGTAGAGAGAGCCAAGTAAAGATTATCTAGAATTTTATCCTACATTTCATAAATTCTCTGACACGTTTCCATACCATCATTTTTGATTGGTAACAACTATGGACAAAATACCCAACTATTTCTCCTCTCTCCTTCTACAGATTAATGAGTCCCGCTGGTTTTTTCCTGCAAGTTGCATGCAGTTATGTGGACAATGCTTTAGGGTTTTATGGCAATACAGTGCAACAGGCTGGATTTTATACAAGGCAAACTACTGGCCACATATGGCAACCCTCCTGCCCCACTGAGCATGGGGAATGACACACTGAGCAAACCTGGAGGGAAGAACAGCTCTGACTACAAAGCACACAGAGCCAAGGAAGGATAATTATTTCTCTAGCCTGTAAAAACCATTATGGAGAAATCCTGACCTCCCATCTCTCTGTTGGATAACAAATACAATCACACGTGTATTAAGGAGGTTCTCAAGTTACAAACTTTTATTACCCAGAACAAAAACCACGTTAATTCTCAGAGAAAAATAGAGAAACAGCAATCAGAAGCTATCTGAAAACAAAACAGTTGGATATAAATTAAAGGGTATCTGATTTCATGAAAACAAAGATACGAAAGATTGCAAGGGAGCCCTCAAAAAAGGTGAATATTAAGTTCGAATTAATATATGTAACACAGGCAGTTCCTGTGAAAAAGAAAATTGGGGAGGAGGGACAGAAGTGAAACCTAAACACTGGCTTTGTGAAATATTGCTGATATATCTGAGATTATAAAGAGATGTAAATGAACTGGAGAAGAAAGCAATTGTTCAGCACACAGTGAAACTAAACTAATGAAGCCGATGGATTTTTGTGTTGTGGCCAACTGCTCTTTTGACTGAGTTAATGTTAACATACAGCACGAGCTTACTCAACGTTAGAGAAGGCACATGTGCAAGCCCTTACCGGTGGCTCAGCCATGGGAAATGCTTCAACCAGAAGCTTTCCTTGATTAGATACCAGAGAATCCATATGGGAGGCAAAACTTTACCGAGAGCGGATTTTCTCGTGCCTAAGGGAGGCTGAACACAGGCTGCAGCATTTCCCTCAGAGAGGGCATTCATGGGATTTCTTTTCCTTACCTGACCACCTGTGTCCCTAACATCTTTGGATTCTCTATTCCTGTGTGATTGGATTTGGAAAATAGGCTGAAAAATTATAGAGGACAGGGCAGGAGAGGAAAGGAGAAAGAAAATAACTAAACGATAGACAGGCAGACGTGTACACACAGGCATGCAGTAAAACCCGAGAAGGGCCATTGCCTTAGCATACCATCCAGGTTTAATTGAGAAAGCTGACATGGGGAGCCAAAAAGTAGAAGGGTGAACTATCCTAGACGTTACTCCGCTGATGATGGCTCAGGACGGGATGCTGTTTCCCTACCCAGGCTCCCTGACTGACATTTTGACAGTACGTATGTGCCTGCTGGCCAGCACAGCGTTGAGACCTCCTCGTCTAGCTCAAGGCTATGAAAAATTAAAATGTTGACGCCGAGACTAACAGACACAGCAAAGCATTACATTACCTGCTGCATGTTGCCCTCTTGTGCAGCAAAAGGCCTGGCATGGAGAGCAGGACCCGTCGCCTGCACGCAGATCAGCAGGGAAAGAAGTCACTGTATCTGCAAAATGCTTTCCCCTCTTGTTTGCCAGCCAGAGTTACTGGTTAGACTGGAAGTCATGCAGCCACAACCCAGCCCTGTCCTCAGGAGCAGAGCACAGGGAGACACCAGAGCTCCAAGTCCTGCTTAATTCTCTGTCCTTCTCCTGGGGCGACGTAGCTACTTACCCAGGGCAGAGCGTAGCATTACAATCAAGCCCAGAATGCATAAAAAGGGGCTCGGGAGGATTAAAAAGGCTTTTATGGCTAGGGAAGTAAACACGAAAGAGAAAGAAAGTCCATTAACAGATGAGGGGGATGACATTAATGGCAACTCAAAAATGGGTGAGATAATAGTCTTGCTAAATGAAGAGTTGAAGGAAGTGGAAGGTCCACTAAACATAACCATTGGTAATCACATGTAAGACTCTACATTAAATATTTCATTTATCCTTATGTATTAAGAGAATGAGCTAACAAATTTATTCACTTGCTAATTATTATAACTTCAGTAAGTACATCTGCATATTCATGCATGATGTGATGATGTCATAGCAGAATTACTGGATGCTTCTCTAGTGGGTCTGGTGTCTTTGTGGCCTCACCAGTCCAGCCATCATCTATCTGATCTTCATGTTGGCTAGCCTTTCCTATGTTATTCTGCCCTTAGTGCTTCTGTAATTGCTCTCCTGAATTTTTTTCCAACCATATAAAATTTAAATAAGATTGTCAGCTAATTTATGACAGAGTCCTTTTTTCTCTAACCGTCTTTCTACTACTAAAAAGCATTTTATCTTTATGGCTTATGTCAGTGCATGTGCTTGTTCTTTTGAACACATTCAGGACAGTTCATGTCCCTGGTTAGTTGCCTGTTCTCACCTCCAGAGCTGACTGTATTGCATCAGCCACTGCAGTACGGGGCATCATGCTGTTAGCATGTTAGGACAGTCCCACTAATAGAATCTTCTGTGCTTTCCATGTGTCAAAATCCTTTCACAGCAGTTTAAAAATAAATTCAATATTCCTGTTGAAATGGCATTTTTTTATGCCCAGCCCAACAGAGACCATTCATTCTCACCTGTTGTTCTTCACACTGTGATTTGATACTGACAGCAGAGTCAGTGGTGAGTTCAGTGGTGTGCTGTTGAATCTTGACATCTGCCAGCATCTCCCAGCCTTTGAGGTAGAGAGGTGTCAAATGCTTTCTAAATAATAAATAAAATATGCAGCTAGTGAGTGATCATGTATTTTCAGTGATGTGGTTTCAACACTGTGGATGGATTAGGTGCTTTACCCTTCTCTGACACAAGCTTTCTGTAGGATGGTGATACTTCCAGCATTTGCTTCCTGTGATCCTGTAATACAAGGAGATGAATTTTACTTGAAAGGGGCATCAGTGAGATGGCTCAATTGTAACATTCTTATGTCCATTTTCTTTGATATGGATAGAAAAATTCCCTTCATCCAGTTGTATGGCCAATTTTTAAACATTGATACACAGTTGCGGATTTTTGACAAGATCAATATGACAGTCGTCAGTCAAATTTTGCAATTTTGCTGGGGCATTCTCTCTCTGTAGTGCTTTCCCAAGCTGCACATTCAGCTTAGCATGCATCACATCCCTGGCAGAGCTGATGGCCTGTGTGCCCCTGACTGTCTTCTGTGTTTCTGCCATCCTAGATCGTGGGAGGAATGCAGATTGGCAAAATGAACACTGCATCAGTGCCAGCTATCACCTTTTACTATATTCAGCCAGAAAAAAGCTGTGTTAAGTCTGGCCACACAGAGCTTTTTATCATTATTTCTCCCCTCTTTGCTTCACAAGTTGCATGCATTTGTTCTGTCTTATTTTGTCAGCCTTTGAATTTATCCGCCCACTTGCTTCTCTGGTCCCTATCCTATATTAGCTCTCTATGTGCGAGTTACTTTTTACCATATCTCACCAGCTCAAATACTTGCATGATAGCATGGTCCAAGAGCCCTGCAGCAGAAAGTGGGCTTTACAGATAATTTTTCACTGCGTCACTAAGTTCATTTGGGTTTTTCACCTTTTAATCCTTCACAGCGGCCACACTAAGTCTAGACATCAAGTTGTTTCACTTGTTTCTGAGAAAGCCCAGAAGTGGTGACTCTGCTCAACAATTTAAAACTAATTTTATGTGAATCAAAAACTGATGTCACTGTCCACTGAACATGCAATTTTTGGCCTTGGTTGTTTTTTATTTTATCGGGTTACATTTCTAGGGTGTTAACTGAGGAAGGATTTGCAGTGATGAGGTGATTAGGACTGTTAAAAATAAATTAAATATCTTTCTATCTCATTTCATAAACCCAGATCAACTTTCTCTATTCCTTTTGAGAAGTCATATTGTTAATAATCCCAAGCCCTGTTAAAGGAGTGACTGATAGATTTACTTGATCTTTTAATGGGTATCTCTTGGTCATGGCGATCACAGAATTAGACAGTGAGGAGGTGAAAGAGAGCAATACACAGTGCAAGCAGAAATTTCAGAGGCTGGACCCTCAGAAGTGGGTGAAGTTAGGCTTCTAGGTCTTTTGAACTCCTACATACCAGGGCTGAAAGACTGATGATCCCAATGCTTCCTTTGGCCTTAGTGGGAGCTGCTGCATGCTCAGCATCTCTGAAAACTTAGCCCACACCATTCAGTCCCCATGTGGATTTAGGGTCTGGGACCTGCTTGTGAACAACTTTGGAACTACTTCAGAAGCTTTGCCCAACAGCAACTGAAAGGAACAGGACTAAGCAAGGAGAGAGAAAACAGTGTTGAGCACCATGAGATCATTACTGATCACGCAGTACAGATGTTCAGCTGTAGTAGTTCCCAAAGGAAAAAACAAAAGCCTCGACACTTGTCGTGTTCAAGCCGGCATTTCTCACCCACCACATCTCCTGGTTTCACCAACAGCTGTGCCAAAGCTAGCAATAGTCTTTAATGGCATCTCTACTATTTGTTGTTCACTGCCTGACCCTCCCAGAGGGCTTCCCCCACTTGCCAGATGCAAATTATGAGAATTAAAAAAAAAAACCCTCTGTACCTGTGCCCTGAGTACAGAACTGCCTGTTTCAGGCTGTGCGTTAGGCAGAACTTGGAGCAAACTGAGCCCAAAGTCATGAGGCTCTTGCACTAGTTAGCAGGAGGTGGGGGTCCAAGCCGATGGGTATCCTTGATCTTTAGCGTACCATTTATTTCATTACATCTAATTTGGTTGATATTATCAACATTATTACACTGATAGTTGTTTCAACTCAGACTAATTTAATTGATAGAATTCTGTGTCCTTGCTATTATATGAGACAATTAGCTCTCATTAGTTCACATTTCACTCATTTTCCACTGACTGATTGCACTACATACTGATACTTGCTAATATCAATATGTAATGCAATCAGTCAGAGGAAATGTTGGTACAGTATCTCTAAAAACTATCACACTTATCATTCTGATTGTCTTCAAAGTACCAATATTTTCCTATAACTTAATGGTTTCGTAATGTAATGTTTTGTATTAATAACAATCTTTTTAAGGTCACACGGTTAATCACATACGGATTAAACAGCAGTTAACTAATGAGGATGGCAACTTATTAATAAATTGCAGATGATACATTTCCATTATTCAGTGTAACCTTTAAAGAGCAGAGCTAAGACTGAGGGTTGACTTAAAGACTTTTTGCCTCGCTTTTCCTATTTCTTCCCGAGTTTTCTTTTCCCTGAATTCTAAGCTTTTTTTGTATGCCATTGTCACAGTCCCGCTGTAACCATATGGAGAGCTTTAGCAAAGCAAGAACATGCAGCTGATGCTTTGATAGAAAAGGTGAAGAGGTTACTTGAATTGTACTACTGTTAATTTGTCCTTTAAGCACCTACAGAGGGGAGCCTATAATGGTAAGGACTGAAGCATGGAGATTTGTCTATCAGATTATTACGTCAGAAATGCTAAAGATTCAAAGGAAAGAAAAGGGCAAAAAGGCTTTTTGTAACCAATTTAATATAATCCACCGAGCTTTCACTGAGGCCCATCTGTAAACGCACTAGCAGTTTACTCAGAAAATTGCATACCTAAATTTATCTTCTTAAACATTTGTATGCCACTACTCACTGGTGTGAATTTGTAGCTCTGTTTATAAACAATAAACTTGCAGTCCTTACATTTATATGAAGTATGAAGTCCCCCAACAGGCCAATACAGTACAGATCATTCTGTGAAAAATAATAGTCCAACACTCCCCAGTATGCCATTCGTTAAATCTCAGCTATTCACATATAACACATTTAGTCACCTCTACAGTTAGTCTGAAACAGGCTTATAATCTTTAAAAGAAAACAACTGATGTGGGAAACATAAAAAAGCATAAAATAAATCGTTTGCAGTCTGGGATTTTAAAAATTCCCAACAGTCATATTTTAAAGAGTAAATCCAAATTAGTCTTAAAGAGTAAATCCAAATTAGTCTTGCTATGCTAAATTTAATGCTGAATAATGACAGAGGACATTTAAATACCATAGTTACTATAATAATCCCTGTTTGAATCATGGCTTCCATGAACTGGGCTAAGCCTTTAGACAGAAACTAATTGCTACAAACACTAATTTTCAAGTCCCTTTTGTTTCCTATTGCAGGCACCTCTGGATGCAGAAGGTACCCAATTAGCAGAATTCATGGTTCTGATTGTGCATTGTGGGGCTAGTATAAACACTGCTGATTACTATTCCACTGTAATGGTTGATTTTTATTTATTTTTTTTTTCTGATTGCTTAATAAGGCCATCTATTCTGCATCAGGCACTGGCAAGGCTGCTGGTGAAATCAGTTAGGTCACTTTTTCTGGTCAGAGTAGCAGGAGGAGCCTTGTGATGGTAACAGATGACTAAAGACATAATTATAGGCTATTTAACCACATCTGTTTCCCCACTTAACATTGTTTTCTCAAGTTAGATGTAGTTAAATAAATCAAAAGGAAAATAATGATGAAGACACTAAAAAATTACTATTACATGGGTAAAACTCTAGGGTTTGTTATAATTACAGAAAACAGAGTTTACAGTGATTTTTAAAAGGCACTAATTTATATTAGAGAGTTTCTATACACATACATTCTGGCTGGTTGCTGATGCTTTTATAGCCTATGTTATTTAAATACATATTTGTACAGAAGAATTAATTGAAGCTAGAAAAAAAAATGAAGATGACTATTATTTATTGAATTTAGCTGTACGTTATTATCCAGTATAATAATTGCATGACAAGTCTAGTAACTCTTTTTACAGTTTTGTGGTTAAGACCAAATCGCCAGAATACCACCACCTCCTGTCAATGACAATGGGAAGAGCAGAGAGCTCCAAGTAGGTCTGTATGTTTCTGCAGCCATCCAGGGGTACTGTTTTCATCCATTTATTTATACAGGTAAATCCCTTGTTGTTGTTCCTTAATATATTACTGCATCATGATCAAATATAACACATAAATACATAAGTGCTGTCAAAGCTCATGCTGCACATGGACATATAGACAAACCATCTGGAGCAGCAGGTACAGACATACCTGTATGTCTAGCTAACATCAGCACATGTCTTCTAAAGGTTCCCTGCACTGTTTTTTTCTTTGTAGGAAAAAATGACATAATGTAATCAAAATATACAGGAAAAAAATTGACAGGTCAGGGAGATACTGTTCTTTTGGTTGGCTGGTTGGTTGGTTTTAAACTAAGGAATTGAAGAAACAGAGCAAATTCTGAACTTCTTTACAGCAGCTTCTACAAACAGGCAGATTTTTAGAGCTACCACCAGTGCAAAACCCACTGAAAACACTAAAATTTATCTGATGAAGACAGGTGTCCTTACATGCTCATGCTATGAGTCCTAGCACAAGATCATCATATGCTTTAAAATATTGTTGACTTAAGGCAGTAGTATTATACAGTCTTATGTGAGATAGGTCTAGATAGGTCTATGGCCCTATTTCTTTTATTTGGGTGTGGTTTTTTTTTTGGTGGTTTTTTTTTTTTTTTTTTGGGGGGGGGTTTGGGTTTTTTTGGAAAACCATTGGAAATAGTTTTGGGTATGGTAGGCAAAGTAGTGTGGTTTTTCAGCTTTCCAAATGCTCAGTTGCATTGGGAACTGGTGTTGATGGATATGGTGGAGTGCAGTCATGTAGCTCTGCATCCTTGATTAGACGCTCGCACTACACTTGTAATCATTAGACAAAAAAGAGTCAGGAAACAAACTATTCTAAAGGCCAAAATGGATTTGTAGGAAAGGTGGAGTACATAAGTGGTACAATCTTAATTTCTCAAGTGTGGCAGAACACACTGTCCTTTCAAAACCAAACGTTCAAGGGTCAGGTACCAGAGAGGGTGTAAGAAGCAATGACATGGGGTGCTCTGCTGGCAGGGGCTGTCATCACTCCTCAGGGGCAGCACAAGGCAGAACCTGCTGACTCAATTAAATCCACAGGAGCTACTGTTGACACAGCAGATTCCTATTGTGCAAAATGGTCGGGTGACAATTTTTGCTCAGTTACAAGCAGTTATGACAATGCACATCCCTACTGTGCAAGCGCATTTGTACACATATGCTTGCCTATTCATATACATCACTTAAGGTCACAAGTATGATTATGGAGGATTGAGAGATTCACCATTCTGCACACTGTAAAAGAATCTGCACTTCAATTACACTGCCTGTTCCTGGGATTAGACTCCTCATTTTCATCAGATTTTCGCTCAAGGCAATATATTCAACGCTGACCTTACTCATACTTCATTTATTTCCACACTGTATAAAGAAAACGAGACCACTGTTCCTGTTGCATTACAGCCCCATTTCATGATTTTATTTTCCTCTAATACAGAAGCTTCCCTTCTAGCACATCTTACTCTCAGCTCCCCCTCTACACGCTTCCCAACTGCAAGCAGCTAAGACAGCATTCCTCCTGTGCCGTTCGCTCCCTCCCTCTGACCCTTCGTTGAAATCCAAAGTCCTGCTCTTGACTTGAAGGCCACGTAACAGTTCATCTCCAACTTCTCCCGCGCTAGTCAGTCATGTCTCTGAATACAGTTCTTGCAAAAGAGCTGATTTATACTTTGACCATTTCTAGTGAGCCGTAACTTAACAGATTTCCACAGCACCAGTTACCCCCAATAATTGTGGACATTGAAGTTAAGTTCCCAGTGTCACAACTTCCCTTCTGAACCAAAATAAAGCATTTAGAAAAATAACTATAAGCCACCTATACTATCAACTGAATTTCTTAACAACTTTTGGGATAGTTTTCAAAGGCCTTGTGTGGTGCCATGTGTGGACACCAACGCTCAAACCCTCCCCATCATACATCAGTACTATTAAGAGATGGTCAGTCCATTTGCTCTGGTTCCTATGTTTCAGGCAGCTGTCATTATCATTTACCTGAGGCCTTCCCTGGCAAAAAAAGCAGATCCTTGCTATCCTCCATCTCATTAGTCGGTTTTGGGGACAACACAGCTTCCCCATCTGGAGTACAGCAACTCTACAACAACCTCCTAGGCATGGGCACCATGGAGACATGCAGCATTACAGTCACACATGGATGGTGGCTCAAGGAGCGAGCATGCATGTACCAGGAAGAGAGAAAAGAGGGCTACAGCTATAAACATGAGCTCATACAATGTATATGTGCCCAAATTTCATGGCAAAGTCACCATCAAATGGTTCTGCAGCTCATGTCCTCCATTACCACCAGGTTCAGCATGAATCTACTGCTGATGTAGTGGTAACGTGCCATAATTTAATCAGACATAAACACAGTAGGCAATCTGTGGCTGCCACTATTTTAAATGCAATTTTGTACAACATTTTCCCTGTAGCTAGGCTGAGAATGGTCAGGAGCACCAAATACCTGTCTGAGACTGCACAGCTCTGCCAACTGCTTGACTTCCTGCCCATACCAGTGTGACTTGCTGGCAGCCAATAGACTTACAGATGACAAGGTACAATAAATTTGAGGTGCATAATCACCTCCCCAGCTGCAGTATTTTTTAATAAAGCTATTTCAGGGAAATTAGGGCTAGCACATATCTTTTTCAAACTTACAGAAACCATTGTATAATTACTTTGCTCTAAGCTCCAATTTTCTGTTGCGATGATGAGGAACTCTTCTGTGAGTTGACCTGTGTTTTTGGCAGACACAACAGCTCAAGAGCTTTGCATATATTAATGTTCATTTGTCCATAAAAAATATTCTAAACCCATTCTCACAGACTTGCTAATCCTTCACAGTTACAAAACTTTTCTTTCATTTAACTGATTTTTCTAATTATTGTTAGAAGTTATCATCTTAATGTTTGGGGTGGAATGAGCAAGTGGCTGCATGGTACTTAGTTGCCAGCTGGGTTAAACCACGACACTGGGTTTTGTGGAAGAAGAAAAGGCACTCTCAGTTTTTTAACTACATAACTTTAAGTACTATGAGTACCAAATTTATCTGTGGCCTTTACTGCCTTCAGTTGTTACAAAGCTTACTTAGGTGGCAAATAATATATTTATACCTGAGTCAAAAATCTCTTAATTCTTTGGAGATGTGTTTGTAGTAACAATTATTGTGTTTTATAAATGGATTTATCACTTGAATCATAGAATCATATTATCATTTAGGTTGGGAAAGACCTTTAAGATCGTCAAGTTCAACCATAAACCTAGCACTGCAAAGTCCACCACTAAACCACATCCCTAAGCACCACATCTACATGTCTTTTAAATATTTCCAGGGATGGTGACTCAACCACTTCCCTGGGCAGCCTGTTCCAATACTTGGCAACCCTTTCAATGAAGACATTTTTCCTAATATCCAATCTAAACCTCCCCTGGTGCAACTTGAGGCCATTTCCTCTCGCCCCATTGCTTGTCCCTTGGGAGAAGAGACCAACACCCACCCTGCTACAACCTCCTTTCAGGTAGTTGTAGAGAGCAATAAGGTCTCCCCTCAGCATCCTCTTCTCCAGACCGAACAACTCCAGTTCCCTCAGCCTCTCTTCATACGTTTTGCTCTCTAGACCCTTCACCAGCTCCGTTGCTCTTTGGATGTGCTTCAGCACCTCAATGTCTTTCTTGTAGTGAGGGGCCCAAAACTGAACACAGGATTCAAGGTGCGGCCTCACCAGTGCTGATCACTGGTCGGGGGATGATCACTTCCCTACTCCTGCTGGCCACACTATTTCTGATATGAGCGAGGATGCTGTTGGCCTTCTTGGCTACCTGGACACACTGCTGGCTCATATGAAGGTTTGGAGCATTTGACCGTTAATCACCTGTTTGCTGGTGAGACACAAAAATGGCTGCATCTCATTCACAAGGTCTTTAGCATCTGCATCTGTAATATAAGACAAGTAACATATTCCGGCTTAGTGCCTACTCAGCAACATCCAAGAACTGCAATTACCAGTTTCATCTCCCATTCAGAAAATAAGACTTTTTTTGTACTACAACCAGCCCCACAGCATCTGTCTCTGTTGTGACTGTTGACATTTATCTCTCTGACCTTGATCTCTCCTTTTCCTTACTGCTTGCAGTGTCCTCTGGCTTATGGCACCCTGTACTTGCAGGCAGTGGATGCAGAGTGGCCCAAATGTTCTCCACTTGTTTTCCAGGACTCTGAATTCATTTCAGCTTGGTGCATGTCCAGGAAGGAGGCCTTCATGTTATATTCATAGTTTCCTTGTACCAAAGTACCACTGTATCTCACAAATCAGATGTCTCTGTTGCCAGATCCAGGCTCAGACCCCAGACCTGAGTACACCAAACACAAACCAAAAGTACTGACCTAAAGGTATCAGAGACTCTTGCTTTCATTCAAAAGGAGGACTTTCCAAGGCAGAGAAGGATCACCTTTACTATAAATATATGTGTAATCACAAGTTTACTATAAAAATATGTGCAACCTCCAGTTTGTGTAGGAAGTTACTCCTCACACAGTGGAGGTGATGAACATGGGACGTGTTTCTGTGGGTCAGCTACTGCAGCTGGGATTTGAAGCATGATTGTCCTCAGCTGCAAGGGTGGGAAGCTCTGACAAAGACAAAGGACAGACAACATGACAAATTAGTGACAGTCATCTGTTACAAAGGAAATTTCTTTTTACTTGCATAGAGAATGAGAACCAACCCATCAGCCCATTGCCAATGATTATGTGGCAGAGCTGGACTTTGGAACGACAGTTGACCAAACATGCTGGCAATATCACACGGCCGGTTAAACAGTAATTTTCAATTTACATAATTGTTCCATTCATTTTCACTAGTTTTTTCCCATTCATTTTTGCTAGTAAAACTAGCAGATAGTTTTACTTTGCAGAAGTGCTCAGTGTTCTTCTGGGTGTAAAGTGCCCAAAAGACATTTCTGTCCCTCAGCTACACCTTGGAAATTTTATATTAATTGTTGGAGGAGAGTCGCAGTACCTAATCATTTCTCTATAGGGTTTTGGCTTGTGTTTCATTGTTTGTTATACAAAGACATTTGGTTAAAATCATAAATTCTTTTGACTTCTGATACTTATCTGATAGTTTCAGGCTGAAAATTTTACCTGGCATTGTAAGTATAATTTACATTTCTTCTGCTTGTATTTTACCACTCCATTGCACAAGTGCAATTGGATTGCTTTTCTCCAAAGAGCCGATGACATCATTGTAACCTTACATATTTATAGACACCTGGCTTATCTGTTGGCCTCCATTTTCCTATTCCGAGCTGCACAATACAGTTGGTTTTGAAGTTTTTCATGGCAGTAATATGTACAAAATAGCTTAAGTCCCTGCTGTACTCCTCAATATAGTGCTTTTTTTCACCTCTTGCCTTTTGACAAAGATTTATTTTTTCATAGAAGTACTTTTTTTTTTAATAGTATCCAAAGACATCCTGATTTTGGGTGAGGGAAGAAGGGAGGATCCTCCAAAACTATGGCATGTTTTTCCATGCATCAGTAAGCTTCCCTTGTACTAATGGTGATTTGTTTTTTGCTTCTCTGCTGTGGTTGTACTAGAAAGGTACATATCTACAACACTGGGTAGAGTTTGTGTTTGACCTTGGAGCCTTCCTATTAGGTTCCTGCATCTTTGTTGCTCATTACAAAAGTACAATGGATTGGTCCACGCTTTAAAATGTGCTAATCATGACTCAACCATTTGTGCAAGCTGGCACTATACCCATCTATTTTTTCTCTAGATTCTTGATTACACATAAATCCTGTCACTAATTCCAACATCCTGCTGGTATAGCAGATGTTCTCAGGCCACATTACAGCCTTAGCTTATAACTGTTAAAAGGATAGTTCTTACAGAAAAACATTAAAATGGGCATACAGTATCGGTCCAGAGATTCATCTAATGCAACATTCTGTGACCAAAAGCAGATACCCTTGAAAGAACAGAAGACAGAAGGGAAAAAAAGAATAGAATAGAATAGAATAGAATAGAATAGAATAGAATAGAATAGAATAGAACAGAACAGAACAGAACAGAATAGAAATTTCAGTTGGAAGGGACATACAATGATCATCTAGTCCAAGTGATACCTTTTTTTAATACTCTCCCAGGCTTATGGCTTTTTCTTCCAGCCCTGTTGGAAGTTTGCCATTTTCCTATGACAATTTAAGGATTTTACAGTTGTTAAACAAGGTCTCTTTCATGACCATGTGATGAGGAGCAGGAATATAGGATACTACCTTTGCTGCTGAGTTCACACATTTTTAGGATGTGAGTCACTTTTGCCGTCATACTCAGTCTTCAAGCTGAAGTCTCCATTCGTCTCCCAGATAGGCTGGTCTTTCTCATAAGCATTTTCTGAAAGTACTGCTCCTATAAATACAGAATAATATGGCACCTTTACTTGGAGATGCTCAAGTACCAAGTAACTAGAACTCAGCCATAATGTACAAGCACTGAAGATGATTATATAGAATAATAAAGGCACAGAAATGTCTCATGTGGTTCCCATTGATCATAAATCCTTATTTTATTAAGCATTTTAGGTTTGGATACTCAGAAACAGTTAACAAGATATATAAACACAAAATATTTTAAAATAGATAAATCATTCGGCTTCATACATTGGCTAAGTAAATTTTAGGAAACAGACAAAGAGTGAATATTATTTTAAATCAAAGGATGCAGTATTATTAATCTAGGTCACAATTTCAAAGTTTAGATTTTAAGAGAGAAGAGTCTGGATGCAGTTTTTTATTTCTTGTGTAATAAGTTATTTAAATGTGTTGAAATAGATACCTCACTATGCCAAGTAGTGTTACCAAGCAATCAAAATCTGGAAGCACAGAAGTGTCATTGAGGACAAAATATATAGATCACATATTCTGAAATGTATGTTACCCTTTTGTGTCAAAAATATTATCCAACATCTTTGTTCCAACTGGATGCCTACCAAAAAAACAAGACAAGTTGAAAATCAGTGGAGTTAAACCCCTTGGAGAGATGTAATACTGTGAGTATAATTGAAATGTTAATAATTATGCTCATGCTGATAATTACCAAGAATAGTTTGGTATAGTAGTTACAGAGCTCACCTTTCACCTCTGGGTCTTGGATTTGATTTCTACCTGGGACTGTATGAAAAGAGTTCAATTATCTCCATCTCCCTTTTAGTGGATGGATTTTCCACCCCATTCACACTTCAGAAATAAACAAGAATAAAAATAGAGAGGGACAGAAAGAACATTTTATGGCCTCTAATTAGCTAATTAGTGTGAAGTTGTTGGGTTTTTTAATTAAATTTGACAGGAAATGTAATACAGTTTAGACCATTTGGGAAAGACACAAAATGACTGAAAAAATGCAAGCTGAGAACAAAGGTCTACTGAAGACCTTCCACTACAGGGTTTTTTTTCATATTTTGAGTATAACATACAAAAATTACAGTGTTCTCACAATGTAAAGATAATACACTTTGTTGTTGCACAACATCCTCATAGTTATGTATCCACCCTTATCAACATGACACAAACACTTCAGCATAACACTTACTTCTACTCAATCTAACACGTAATGAGAAAAGGAAATAAATTACATCTTATGCACAGGATTAACATCAGAAGTTCAAACAAATACATTAAACCTACCCAATGTTTTGATGCTGGGTTTTAACTAGACCAAATACACCCACCTACATATAGCAGGAAAAAAGTAACGATTGCTACAATACGCAGGTATCTAAGAACGTGGGTCTCTAACTTGAAGGTTTCAAAGATTTTATGAAGTTCCACTCACTTTGCAGTACATCTCTTGTACACCATGATAATAAGAGCTGTGCAATACCTGAAGCCCTAATGCAGGGCTATGAGGCAGTATGCAGTCAGGAATTCAGGAAACAGTGAAGCTTATATTATAAAAAGTGACACCTCGGAGAGTTCTGCAGTGCTTTACAAAAATGAAGCAATAAATATAAACATTTAACAATAATCATAGTTTATGAGGTACTGCAATTTGTCTCCATCAATTACTGTCCTAGTTTCAGCTGGGGTAGAGTTAATTTTCTTCCTAGTAGCTGGTATAGTGCTCTGTTTTGGGTTTAGGATGAGAAAAATGTTGATAACAAACTGATGTTTTAGTTGTTGCTGAGCAGTGCTTACACAGAGTCAAGGACTTCTCAGCTTCTCATATTGCCCTACCAGCGAGGAGGCTGGGGGTGCACAAGAAGCTGTGAGGGGACAGAGCCAGGACCCAAACTGGCCAAAGGGATACTCCATGCAACTATATATGTCATGTTTAGTATATAAATGTTTAGTATATATATGTATAGTATATATATGTTTAGTATATAAACCAGGGAGAAAGCTGGCCGGGTGCCACTTCTTGGGAACTGGCTGGCATTAGTTGGTGGGTGATGAGCAGTTGCATTGTGCATCACTTGTTTCATATATTCTGTTGTTGTTGCTATTATTATTCCTTCCCTTTCTGTTCTATAAAACTGTCTTTATCTCAACCCATTAATTTTGCATTTTTCCCCCCCAATTCTCTCCCTCATCCCACTGTAGAGGGGGAAGTAAGAAAATGGCTGTGTGGTGTTTGGCTGCCTGACGGGTTAAACCACAACAATTACTTACCATTTACTATGGTAAACTGCTGGTTTAATTTGTGAGTTGTGCAAGTCTAAAAAAACAACAAACATCAAAACCCACCATGTTTCCATTGTAGACACAAGTTACATTCTTTAACTGTGTTTGGAAGATTGATCCAAATGAGATTTTATTCCATTCCTATCTGAAAGCAACACCCTGATTATCCGTACTCTTCTTTCTTAAGTGTTCTAGATACCTAGATAAACTAGGAAATGAAACAAAATCTAGGCATCATGAAGAAGAGCGTATTTTAGAAAATTTAGACTCTAGTACTTAAATACCACAACACAGGAAAATAAATACAGTCAACACCTGGAAATGAACAGGAATTTTCCCACAGATTTCAGCAACATTGAAGAGGAATTTGAAATAGAAGGGGCTAGCAGCAAGAACGTGAGAGGATTCAGCTTAGCATAGAATTGAAATATACAGAAAGCACTCCAGCTACTGATCGTAACACCACCCGTTGCTCCATTCCTCTCCCCCTTTCCCTGGTCTTTAGTTACAAGTGCTTTGATTTTAAGTCAAATGGTAAATACTATGTCTATGCATGCTTTGTCCCTTTTCTTTCAGCAGGCTAGGGAGGTATAAGGGGAACAGGAGGGAGCTGGGGGTATTGCAGTTCAAGTATAAGGCCAAAAATTTGTGAAATCAAGCTTCACTAGCTCTGTTATTAATGTTAAAGAGGAGGCAGATGAATAGGGACAAAACCCTTGCCTGCTGTAGGACATATCCATGTAGCTTCCTGGTTTTTTTATTTTTTGCCTAGGTTATGCGTAGTTTTATTCTTCTCGTAGCTCATCTGGTACAAATCAAATATATATCTTACAGTTACGACAACCACTCCATTTCATTCTGAGCACTGTATATGCTTGGTTCCTCATACATGGTAGAGCCAGTTTAAATTTACTTTCCCTAATAAAGTGCTTCGTGATTCTTTTATTTGTCTCTATGCTGAGACATCACCCTAAAGTGATTAATTAGCAATAAGAGATTATTTAGAATACTTTAGATTGGAAAAGACCCTTAAGACAATCAAGTCCAGCCGTAAACCTAACACTGCCAAGTCCACCACTAAACCATGTCCCTAAGCACCACATCTACACGTCTTTTAAATATCTCCAGGGATGGTGACTCAACCACTTCCCTGGGCAGCCTGTTCCAATACTTGGCAACCCTTTTGGTGAAGAAAGTTTTCCTAATATCCCATCTCAACCTGCCCTGGCACAACTTGAGGCTGTTTCCTCACATCCTATCGCTATCGCTTTTTACTTCAGAAAAGACTGACACTTACCTTGCTACAACCTCCTTTCAGGCAGTTGTAGAGAGCAATAAGGCCTCTCCTCATCCTCCTTTTCTACAGACTAAACAACGCAGTTCTCTCAGCCTCTTTTCAAGGATTTGTTCTCTAGACCTTTCACCAGCTTCGTTGCTCTTCTTTGGACGTGCTCCAGCACCTCAATGTCTTTCTTGTAGTGAGGGGCCCAAAACTGAACACAGGATTCAAGGTGTGGCCTCACCAATGCCAATCACTGGTTGGGGGACGATCACTTCCCTGCTCCCGCTGGCCACACTATTTCTGATACAGGCCAGGATGCTGTTGGCCTTCTTGGCCACCTGGGCACACTGCTGGCTCATATTCAGCCAGCTGTCAACCAGCACCCTCAGGTCCTTCTCCACCAGGCAGCTCTCCAGCCACTCATCCCCAAGCCTGTAGCGTTGCATGGGGTTGTTGTGACCCAAGTGCAGGACCCAGCACTTGGCATTATTAAACCTCATACAGTTGACCTCGGCCCATTGATCCAGCCTGTCCAGATCCCTCTGCAGAGCCCTCCTGCCCTCCAGCAATCAATACTCCCGCCCAACTTGGTGTCATCTGCAAACTTACTGGGGGAGCACTCGATCCCTTCATCCAGATCATTGATAAAGGTATTGAACAAGACCAGCCCCAAAACTGAGCCCTGGGGAACACCGCTTGTGACCGGCCACCAACTGTATTTAACTCCATTGACCACAACTCTTTGAGCCCAGCCGTCCAGCCAGTTTTTCACCCAGCAACGAGTACACTTGTCCAAGCCATCAGCAGCCCATTTCTCTAGAAGAATGCTGTGGGAAATGGTGTCAAAGCCTTTACTAGAGTCCAGGTAGACAACGTCCACAGCCTTTCCTCATCCATTAAGTGGGTCACCCTGTTGTAGAACATTAATTTATTAACAGAACAGTCATTTATTAAGCAATAGTGATGTTTGCTTTCACACTGCTAGCAGGATACCTTGTGGCTGAGCCATACTCCCATTTGGTAAATATATTAATTGCTCGCCATTTGCCATGTCTACGGTTTTAAATGCTACAGTTACAACACATGAAAACACCAAGTGCTTTAGTAAAGATGGGGAAATGTTGAAGGATCCTAGCTTTCCTTTGTAAAGCAGCAGGAGTGTTCATTCATCCAGGGATGCATGAAGGGCTTTCCTGAGGAGAAAGCTGTCAAATGAGACTTGTGTTTCCTGCTGTGAAGTAAACACAGTACACCTTACATTAAAAGTGCAATAATATTGGCAGTAAAAGTGCTGATCACATGGACATAATAATCTGTCTTGTAGTAAATGCACCCAATAAAAAGGAGAGGAAGGGAAAAATAATGCTGTGGCCATGGGGGCTGCGAGATGGGAGGAATGAAGGGATCTGAGAAGAATCCTGCACCAAGTGTCACCAAGAAAGGACCAGAGTTGGAGGAGAGTGTTTGAAGGGCCTTGCCGTGCATGTTCCAGTTACCTGTGAGAGGTGTCGTACCCACAGACGCAGCGCTGTGACATCACGCAGTGCGTGACTATTTGCCTGTACCCTGGTTCATCCTCTGGCTGCGCATCACCTGTGGCATTGCCAGTCACACTGAAAAAAAACCAACAAACCTGCATCAACCAGGGTTTTACAGACAAAGTCACCTAGCAGTTAACATGTATTTTGAAATTCTTGAAGTGGCAAAATGCATAAATCTACAGGGAATGCAGGAGTCACTGGAAGGAATAGTACAGGGAAGAAGAACCCCCTCAGCTAAATATAATCAAAGGCTTTGATATTAAATGTACAGGTGCTATATTGCACCCACAGAGTTTCAAAACAGTGAATATAAGGTTTTCCCTCCCTGGGTTTTAAAATAGGGAAAATACTAAACCCCAAGCGAAACTGTGAAAACAGAGAATCCATCAAAGACTTTCTCACAGTAGGGCACAATAGGCCTTCTATGTAGTGGCTTGCAGCTAAGGGGTTTGCAAACTGTATAGTTACCAAGTAAATAATAGACGAAGGAAATTAAAATAGTAATTCCAAATTTGTATTTCTTTGGCCTTGCTCTATTTTATTTCACAAGAAAGTTTACCTACAAAATGTTTAGATATCAAAGGATTCTGGCCTTGAAACTCCTCTCACACCTGCTTTACACTGGTGTCTCTTACATCCATGATTTCTTTCGAAATACAAACCCTCCCACTTCTTCAGGTATATCTTAACTTATTTGTGTCCCCAAATCCTCTGATTTCTAAAGAAGATACGCTGCTATTTGTCATTCCACATGTACTCTGTGTTATGATTCCCCCCCCCTATCAAATGTCCTTCTTTTTGTCTTCATAAGCATTTCAGTACATGTGAGGACATAAGTAAACACAGCATTTCAAGTGCAGATGCATTAACGCCGTGTGTCTTGCAAACACTGTTGCTTTTTTTTTTGTGCACTGACAACTAAAACCAGCAATTCCAAAACCAGCAAAACCAATGCATTCTGCCAAAACCACCCCACGCTTCCAGCTGCAACTTCACGTTTATTTTTGTTATAATTAAAACTACACCCATTCCTATACTTGCTGACTAAGGAGCAAATCCCCAACTTGTATCCATCCTGTTGATTTGCTTTCCTGTGCCATACACTTGCTGGTATATAACATTATGTCAGATGCAATTTTTTACCGTCATACGCCCATTAAGCCTTCATTTTTTTGCCGTTTTTATACAATGAATGTGTTAATCTCTTGCTTATACTTCTGTTTTCTTTGCAGTTAGTTCACTGTTCTAGACTAGCACATTTTCTCATGTGCACGGCCAACTCCACCCTGAAATCTGTTGCCTGTTGCATACTTACACAGGGCTACCAAAGGTCTCAGACCGGCGGTCACTTGCCCTGGCACCTGGCATTACAAGAAATAGGGGCCTGGGTCATAGATATCCTCAGCTCTCTTCCTCCCACTTTGCCCAGCCTATTCTGACCGTTTCCAGGCTCTGCCAGCTGTTTTACGTATCGGAAAATGTAAAACATTGTGAGGAGGCGGTGGGTGGGCGAATACTTTGATGGAAGAAAAGCAGCTCTCTAGTCCTACGCGTACGGTTATCCTTCGTGGGCAGCACAGGTCTAAAGAAGCGCTTGCACAGACGCAGACATGCCACCGGTATGATTTCTGCGCGTTACTTCTCGGTCTTCTCTCTCCTTTCTCCCTTGAAGTGCGAATTTTACACGTTCTCTAGGGGCACGGGCTGGTAATTCAGCATCAACTAAGACAGCGCCTGTCGGCGCTCCCCTCCGCCCGCATCCCGGTGCCGGTGCCCGGGCGCAGCTCCCGCTTGGGTTCGGCTGCTTCGTGGCACTGCCCGGCGCCGGTTCCGCGTGGGACCGGGCTAGCCGCGTCGGGGGCTGGTATGTTGGCTGTGACGGTCTAACCTGAATTAGGAATACCCTTCAATTTTTTATTAACTTCTCGTTTTCCTTCCTCTTATGGTTGGTTTTTATGCTGTCTGTGACAATGACACAAACTTCCCAGCAATTTCTCCTTCAAAGAAATGTAAATTTCTTCCACCTTAATTCAGCCTTTTCCTTGTGTATAGCTCACGGTTTGCATTGGAATTGGATCGAAACACTTAGGACATTCAAAGCACCGGGCACCAAGAGGAAAAGACATTTACTTTAACCTATCCTTTATCACTCTTGGCAGACTCTGTGCCAGTTCATCTGACATTTTGGGTTCTCTGATTTCTTTCGGAAAATCACTGACTGTGATTTTTAGACACCTGTTTTTTTTCACTGTTTCTTTATAAGTAAGTATGCCTGCTCTACACTAAAACACCTTGGCTTGGTTAAAGAGCTTTTTCTCCGTTTTTCCACAAATACCGTTCTGTTGAAAATGGAGTCCTAGGGCACTGGTTCTCTGCGTGTCTTTGTAAATTGACTTTGCTTTTTGTTGTTGATGTTGTTGTGTGCCCTCCCTCTTCCCTCTGTTGTCTTCATATTTCTATGGCTAGAAGACAAAACTGAGCTGGTTATTGAGACAGTATCATTTATTTGTGTTCTTTAAGCAGGCTGCAGCAGAGCCAGAAGATAATGGGCACCTCATTTATTCAGGCTTTGAATGATCATATTTAATTCCCAGTGACAGCTGTCTTCACCACATTAGCATTGCAAATCAGGTCTGTTTTGTAATGGCCTTCTATTGAACATGATTCAATTATGTGTGGTCCGTAGCGAGGCAGGATACGGTCTTAGTATCTATAGCAATATTTCTGCAAGCTGCTGCTCTTTACACTGCTCACATTTAAGCTGTCTGTTTACCACAATGCTTTCCTTGAACTATACTGAACTCTCTTCATTTTGCAGCTAAATAAAGAAGAATGAATATAATTTGTAAAAGCAGTTATCTGGTCAGACATATTACATACCCCATCTTCTTCACACATGCCTGGAATCAGGAAACACTTGTTAAAATAATTGTTATTATACTTAAAACATTTATATTACAAAAGTCATTAAAGTGGATTTAAATGATTATACAGTGTTAAATGGTACTAAGTACTAAAGATCAATGATGGCTTGAGGAAAAATCATAAGAACGTATCAAACAAGTAAATTTTCTTTCAGTGTCACAGTTTTCCAGGAAAAGGGCAGCAAGGTTTAACATTTATAAAGCAGCCTAAAAATCACAAAATTTCAAAAATACGCTTTCAAAAGGTTTCAGAAGTCTTATTTAATTTACCGTTAGTTGGCTAAATCCTGTGCACCATATATTCTGCTCTTTCTGCATCTTGGGCTGGCATGTGCAGATGACATCTCAGACTAAGCTGCTGAAGGCCTGGATTACACCACCGTAGCTTAACAGGTCTGTGTATTCGTTATAACACAAAAACCTTTCTAAATTCTGATTCCACATGTAAGGCAAGTTCTCCTATTGTCTCAGGCAGCCTCCAAAAGAAAAGCTTCCTCTGCACAGATCCCGCAAATGACATGCTTCAGTCTGCGCCAGGCAAAGCACAAACCTTACTCTTTTCTGCAGGATTTTCACCCCGCGATGTCCACAACATCTAGCTCTTGCAGAAATGTCGTTACACACAAGACAACTGTCCCCAGCCTCAGGGCCCTCAGCATCCTTCATCTTGGCGGCAAAGCGCACCTATAGCAGAAATACGTTATTTATTCCACAAACCAGAGTGCTGGGCCATCATTCTAAAGTACTTGATTGAACAACAAGAGGAAAGTTTTTTTAATCTTACACTAACCTCGAATTGTTTAAAGAGTCTCTCTAGATAACGACGACAGAGGAGTTACAGCGTCCCTTCTGTGGGATCCCCAGTTTGAGGTTGGCCCTGGGCTGAAGCCAAAGGCCACCGCTAGCTGCCCCAGGGGGGCTCGAGGGTCACAGACACCCGTGTTAACACCATCGCTCCCTCCAGTGCTGCTGCACTGAATACTGCTGTGCATTTACCACATTCATCCATTTTTTAAAGGATTACTTTAGGGTTTTTTCTTTTTTTTTTTAGCCTTTATTCACACCTTTCCTCTCTACTGTCTCCTCTGACAGATTCTGTTGTCTTTTTTGCAGAGATTTGAGAAATATTGATTTCTTGATTATGTTCTTAACTTAGTTTATGAGGCTCTACTACATTTTTGAAACCACAGAGCTTATGTGAAAATAATGACTGCTTCAGCACTCAAATAGGGGATTCCTTGCATTTTTTAAGGTAAGATCCATTTGCTGTTAATGGCTGGCGTTTTTTACATATATCAGATTGTACATTCACCTACTTGGGAAACAAACTGGAGTTTATAGAAGCAGTTTGATTTGTTGTTATCATTCCTACCACATGAAAAAAGTACGTATGTGCAAGAAAATACCTGTGCATGCTATTTTTGCACATGGTCCTTCATGACGCTGCTCCACGGGGCTGGATCTCAACACAACAATCTCCCAAGAGTCACTTACTTTAGCAGGATCTCAGATCCCAGTCCTCGGAGGCTCTAGAGATCTGGTGCCCATCAGTTCAAGCGCTAGATGAAAAATCCAGCTATGCATTTTAAAGAAAAGCTATGCCAATATTTTAAATGTTAATGTATAAATTTTATCCAAAGTCAAAGTCTGCTCTGCTCAGACATCCAGAAAAGGAAGATGTCTCCATTTTTTCTAAGCTGCTTGAACCTTTCTGCTGCTTAAAAACAGTCTACAAAACAAATGGAATAATATGGATAATGGAATAAACCAGACTGTAGAATATATTACTAGAGTCACATTCTCTAAACTCTTCACAGACCATCAGAGATTTTTAAGAAATTTATTAAAAGGGAGTTCTTCAGTTCTTTTTAATATATTTTTTCTCTTTTTTTTTAATAATACCTTGAAAGGTTGAAACTAAAATTATTTTTCTTAACAGAAACCTACATCAGGGATAAAACTTTAAGTATGAATAATGGAACAAGGAAAAAGTGCAAAAGGAAAGCATGCACCACAAGCTCTACAAGGAAGAACAAAGTGAAGGGCTTTAGAAAACAAAGTGAAGGAGAAACGAGATGTTATCTGTGCCTTTCAGTTTCTTTCTCCCACTGAAAAAAAAAGTAAGAAAAATTTATTTTTGGTAAAATGTCAATTTCCAATGTGCTTAGCAAACAATTCAGCTATGGCAAGCATTAACAAAACTTGTACATATCAGAATATTTCCCTGTTCCAACATGGTCTTTCACCTCAGAAACATCACACCGTGACTAAAAAGGAAAACCGAGCGTGATGCCCACGCTGTGGCAGGGGCTGGTGGGGCTCCGGGTGGAGCATGACGTCATGCTACATGTCACGTAGGTCATACTGCCTGACCCTGCCAGATGGCTCCCAGGTTCACATTTTCAGGTGCTGACCTTCATACAAAATATTTTTGCCCGTTTCTTTGCCGAGGGAAACAAGGTTGATGTTACCACAGCTTCCCTCTCTCATCTAATTTCACACACACACGCAACCATTATTAATCCAGATTTGAAAGGTACTGGAAGTCGTATAGAGGATTGTGCTCCTGCAGGTTTTCTGAAGACCAGCAGTTAGCAATAGAGAGGGAAAGACAGGAACTCCCGCCCGCCCTGGGGGAGGACAGACAGCCTCGGCGGCTGCCCACACGGCTGCCGCAGGCTCAGGGTACCTCGCTCCAGGCGCCCGCGCTACTGCTCGCTTTTCACCAGCCAAGGATGCTACAGAGGACGCGGAGGGAGGTGGAAGCAGCGCTGCCATAGCGGGCACGGGGGACCCTAATCCGTAGGAATCCAGGCTTCACTGATTTTATCACTCAGGAGCAACCTTTTTGTTCTGAAAGAAGTAAGCTCATTTCACGTGAAAACTGCACAAACGAAACTAACACCACCTCCTGGATATGCATCGCTGTTAGGCAAGACTGGTCATGTTTACAGTCAATTACCGCAGAAAACCAGGGAATTTCTTTCTATATTGCTGTATGTAATGGATACTAATGACAACTTCCTCCACCTGTCATGTAATTTGGTGTAATTAATGTAATTTGTTCTGATAATTGTAAGAAGGTCAGGACCAGAGTTCATGAGATATGAATCACTTCCACATCCCATTTCAATATTTATCATCCTGTGCTATCTATAGATACCATTAATATACCAATAACTTAATTGAGAAACAATAAAGGTTTCTAGAAAATGAAACAAACCTTTCACAGAAGTAAGGAAATGGAAAGTAAATCCCATAACACCTTCTCATTCTTCAGCCAGAGGCACAAGTTCTGTAGCATTCACACACTGTAGGCCACCAGTTCAAAGTCTCCTAGAGGTGCCAGCCTTCCAAAATCATTACTTATCAATCAACTGTATTGCTGTAGCTTTTTGAAGTTGTTAACGCTACTTGTCTCTGCCCCAGATGACTTGTGTTGCAAGTACAGAGGAAATTAATGCAGGCAGATCAATGGGGGAAATAAAGCAACCAACACTGCTCAGCTTGACCTCAGAAGACCGTGCTCATGCTGTCTCAGGCATTGGTCATAATTCAGAAGAATATTAAGCAGGGATCTGGAGGATAATGAAATAGTTTGGGGCTGCTTATAGAGACATTCCCCTTTCCCAGCTTAGGAGGAGGTATAGGAATACTACGGGGGAAAAACCAAACATGTCTGCATGGAACTTCAACAACTAGATGGAGAAGGCTGGGCTTGGGGACTAACTGGAGGTTGGTGTTCACCCTCAGTCTTGAAGATAAGGTGACAAGTATGGTGCAAGAGATTATGAAAGGCCTTGAGAATGAATCAACGGCTTAGGTTTAGTGAAGCAAGCAAATGGGACTGGATTTTGCAAAGCGAGGGAATTAAAGGTAAGAGAAACATAGGAAGGAAGATCTTTGCAGCAATATGAAGAATTGTCAGAGGAACAAAATTACATCAAAAGACAAAAACTATGTCATAGTAACTGAGTCACAAGATAATAACAAGTTCTGCTACACAGAAACAAAGACAGGAAAGATTTGAAATAGTACAGTGAGAATCATCAAGACAGCCTGAATGGGAGAAATAACCTACAGAGCAAACCCATGCTGCGTGCCTCACCGAAGGAAAACAGACATGTTCTATGCAGAACCATTATAAAAATTGTAAGAAAGGTGAATCAGACAACTTATCTAAGGGAATCCTTCCCAGAGCAGTCAGAAGAGGACAGGATCTCAGCAAATGAAAGGCTGAGAGGGAATAACCATGCCACAGTCACACATGGCCAACGAGTCCAAGGTGTAAGGATGGAATACTTGTGTACTAAATTTATCTAAAAAGAAGCTATAGTGACAGAAAGAAATATCAGTGAAATGTAGATCCTAAAACCAGATGAAGGGGTTCAAGGGCTGAACTGGAAGACAGAAATGGAAGTAGAGTCTGGTAACAGAGCATCTATGAGGTCAGAGATCTATGAGATGAAAAGGAGGGCAGAAGTAGGTGGGAAGAAAGGTCTCAGCATTTTAGAACAGGAATCTAAAACATGTTTTTATTGTGAGGGAAGAGTGTGAAGCTATGGACAATGTTGGGCGAGAGTACAAATGTGGTCGCCAGGTAGAGCACAAAGTAGGACAGAAGGCTTACCAGCCTAGGAGAACAGCGGGAAAGGCAGAGAGGGGGAGGAAGAAAAAGTCACATCATTTTTTGCCGGCTTTGTGCAGCAGGAAATAGGTGAAGTCCTTTGGGAGATGGATGTGGAAGTCGAATATGGAAAGAACTAGGGGTGAGTCCCCTGTGCTGAAATAGCTGGAGTTGTCAGCGTGGGATTCAGGCAGCGGTCCGTGTGGGGACTGCGGAGCTGCACGGCCACAGCTCCATCACATGCTGAGGCACTCTCTGTCCTCAGCTCCTCCTGGTATACACCAGGGACTTGCTGTTGTCTTGCACACTTACTTTCCCTCAATGCGAGTATGGCCTCTCATGTTCTTCTATTTTTATATTCTTTATGCTTCAAACTTTAAACAGAATATTATCTGGTAATTATCTTCCCAAGAATATTGCCCACGTTGTAGAGACCCCCTGAAGTGGGTTGCTGCTTAGTTCTCATGCACGGTTTGGATTTTTCAGAGCCACTTTTGAAAGAGGGGAAGGTTATGGGCCCTAAGATGCTTACTTGAAAAGCCTCTGGTTTCATAGGAATGCTTTGAAATACGTTTAGTGTTATTAATATCAGTCTCCAGAAAAAGTTGAGTAAAGTCAGCACAGAATCAAGTCAAATCTGAGAGTAAGTTGGGAAAGCACAACACATCCATTTGAAAAGATTCTGCAGTTACTCCACCTACAATCTTCTGTGCAAGTCAGTTCCTCCATCAACTATTCTCCCCAAATGAGCTGATGTCTGTCTACACCACTGGTTGTGGAGCTTTTGGGAAATCCAAAAGCAATCGCTTCTCAGCATTTTGTTAATATGCTCTAAAAAAGGATATTGCAATGAAGCATCCGCACTTTAAAAGGCATAACTTATCAGTGCTAGTTACCAAGAGCAACGGAGTCGATACGGACAAATTGGAAATAAATGGTTAGTTCTTAAATTGAAAAAAGTACGTTTGATTTCTTAGCTATACAACTCATAGACGTTTTCTTTGCCAAAAGATACCACTGTTAAGTCCTAAACCGTAACGAAGTATATTTCATAAAATGAGTTTCTAGTAGCAGAATGCCAGTAAACAGTAGCAGTCCACGCAAGTTAGAAAAACAAGCAGTCAGTCCACAATTGCTGATGTAAGACAGGCAAGCTGCTTGTTTACTGTTTACCAAGTTTTCCTCTTATAATTTAAATACTAATATGGGGAAGTGTTGGCCAGTAAATCTGAATCATACTCCAGTAATCCATAAATAAACGTGTTATATTAAATTGTAACAGGTATTAATAAGCCCTCTAAGATCGATGTACTCTGTAAATAAATACATATTTGGTTTGGATTTAATTGATCTTCATCCATTGCCTGGATAAAAGCTAGGAGCAAAGTCATGTAAAAGATTATAAAATTCATAGAAGATGAAAAGGAAACCAGTTTTTCCTGCTTTCCCATTCTGTTCTATAGTACCATTTTTCTGGAATGCAATTTTATTTTCTCTTACATTCCTTTCTTTCATATACATTCTCTGTACTTGATATATGGTTATTCACAACCACCATTTTTAAAAGGCCTTTAAGGGTACTATAGATAGAACAAAGAGAAGCTATTCTGAGAGCCAATTCCCCAACTTCTCTGTGGACAAAGAAGTCAGATTAGCAAACTGCTATTACAAAAAAAGCTCTCCAGCATTTTCTCGGTCTGGTTCAACTTAGCAGTTGCCAACTAAAGCAAGAAGATTGAGGCTCATTACAAAAAAAGCTCTCCAGCATTTTCTCGATCTGGTTCAACTTAACAGTTGCCAACTAAAGCAAGAAGATTGAGGCTGAGAAGCTAAAGGAGATAAAGCGCATGTCAAATTGCTCATGAAGATCAAAAACCAATCAGATAACCAGCTTAATCAAATTCCAATACAGTTAAATAAACCAAGTATGGTAATATTAATATACCAAAGAAGTCCTTTCACTTTCTAAGACTTGCTGGTTGTCAGTCCCATGAACACCATGGCCACTCAGGGCTTTGCAGCAACGCTGCAGACGAAACTCAGAGGTGAGTGCTCTGAAAGCAAAGCCTGTAGCTCCACAGTTAAAGAAAACTCAATTAACTTGGAGCCCAACAGAACATATGACACAAATAGGGTCAATTATTTTATGCATTCAAAAACTTTTAGAAAGATAACCTATTTTGATTTTAAAACGCCAGGCAATATAGATTCCACCACCTAAACTTCGCTGTTAAAAACGGTCACATCAAAGTTGCTGGCATTGATTCAATGGCTTTTTCTACAAGCTCTCTTCTACTTGTATCTCTTTCTACCACTCTCTCCTATCAGATATCCCAACTCCAAGTGAACACTCTGGAATGATGTTTCTGTTGTGGTTTAGCCCCAGCCGGCAACTAAGAACCACACAGCCGCTCGCTCAGTGGGACGGGGGAGAGAATTGGGAAAATTCTTAATCAAGTCTCAAAAACTATTGCAAAAACACTTGGCAACAGACAACTGCATCTGCAATTGACAGCTGCATAGTTATGCACGCCCATACCTGCAAGCAAGCAAAAGCCCCTAAACGATTAGAGTTTATTCTAAATTTTTTTTAAATGAAAACTGTTTCGATAATGCCATACACTAAACCACTCTGGAATAAATGAATAATTTATCTCCAGGTTTTTAAAGGCTGAGAACACACCGGGGTGGATTGCAACTAAGTCATTTTAAAGCTAATGACAGTCTACAGGAGTCCAGCGTGGTGCAGTTGTGTGCATCCTAACATGGTGCACTGCCGCACGAAACCAACAGCTGACCGAGGAAGGGTCTTGCTTTTATCTTCACGGAAAATTCCTCCTTCTTATACAACAGTGCCTTAGTACTGGGGGTGGATGGAGAGGGTTGCAAAACATGGGAAATATGTTGGCGTTGCGGTATCCAAGACATTCATACCTTAAATACGTTGTGACGTACAAGATTCAGTTTATAAAAAGTATACATCATATGTGTTCAAACGATGTGTCACAGTACCTTAGAATTACTAAAGTCACACATATACATCCCCAAAACCTCTATCCATATACCTATTCTTTTGCTTTTCTTCATTAGGAACCAACCAGTGTTATTCTGAGCTTGAAGAACAAATGAGTTAAAAATCAGTGATGTCTTCATCATGAATATTTGTCCTTATCCGAATGGAGGCTCCTGGAACAATTATTATGTATCTAGGCAGCAGCGCTACAAGTGAATGTGAATTAGCATCACAACAGATTATTCCAATAGTTCCTATTCATCACAAACAACAACAGCTTCAGGAAAACATAACACTACCACATGCGACCAGACAGGGGATATATCAGAAAGCACATTTTAAAATCAAGAAACAAATCTGAAGACTATCAAAAATGTTAATGCAGAAGGAAAGCCATGAGACTTGTGTTCAAATTTAGACTGTTTAATTGAACTTTTTAATAATTTCTGAGAACTGCATCAGAAAAGCTCTTATTTGTACCACACAAGAGGTTAAAGCAGATAATCCATTCAGACAGTGACCTTGCCAGCCAGTACTGGGGGATAAAAAAAAGCACCATTCCCCATTACATTCTCCAACATCCTTATTGCTCTACCTCCCCATAAAGATGTCATGCAATTAATAGAGGATAATGCATGTTAAAATGAAAAAGTTTGTGAAAATATAAACTGTATTAACATGAAGAATGTTTTGCACCTTTTCTCCATTGTTTTCATGCTGCAGATGAAAGGAAATATACCTGCTTTCCCCATCCTCCCTCACCAATGTACTGGTGATACTAGTTATCACCAGTATAACTGCATGCAAGAAGTACAACAGCACTAGATCCTGTGTTTATACTAAATTGTTGAACTAAGTTTTACAACTAAACACAAGGAACAAACACGTTGTTTAAAGCATTAATTTTGCATGGATACTTTCAAAGAAAAGTCCATCAAATCTGCTTATTTGACAATCTTAATTCTGACAGCAGAAACTGCGTTGCTGAGAGAAAGTGAGCAAATATTTTCAGGGATCAAAATCTGCATATTGTTAAAAGAATTGATATTTTATCAGTATTATATAGCTCAGGAGGAGAGGAACCATTAGTCATACCTTACTTATATCAGACTCGTCTCAGCGGGCCAGCATCTGTGTGACTGTGTACACAACCCAGAAACCAGCTTCATTTCTGGAGTCCAAAGCAAACTTACGGAGAAAAGTCACCAAGAAGTTAGGTTTCTTTTATACCATCCTCAAATATTTTGAGGAAACTTTTTCTCCACAGCATCATATTCGTATTCATTTTCTTTGTTAACGACAAAATAATTTACGAATATGGCCAGGGTTTACTACCTGCATTTTAACAGCATGAAGAAACAAAGCCTGTGGGTCTTGGATGTTTTATTCAAAATTGCAGAATAACAACAGGAACCGAATCCTGCTCTCTTCACCCAACACTTTCTCTGCACTAGTCCATAGAAATAAAACTTACACTGATATTGTGTCATCCAGACCACACATTAGGTGTTTTCCATTGTGAGCAGTCCTACTTCGGCATAAATGCAGATCCCATTTCTATTCTGTTTTCATCGAACTGTCATTCCAGGAGTTCAAGAAGTGAGTTCAGAACCTTTCTGCAAATAACTACTTGGTTCCTCCAGCTGCAAACATATATCAAACGTAATCAGAGAGCAGTTGGCAGTGACCACGATGCATCAAGCATGCCACAGCAGATGAGAACTTAAATGTAAAAGTTCGAGAGAGTAATTTGGAAATCTAATCCTCACGGATACCTGCATTCAATTTGCATCTCAATTTTTGACACAAATTCCTCAAAACACCTAAACGTGGACACTGAGTCATGTGCAACAGCACCTGAGCCCTGCTCAGGGTCGAAGCGAAAGGCTCCTTAGAGTCCCAAAGTCCAAGTCCCAAAGGTTGAGATGTTGATATGGTGCTCGAGACAGTGCTTCTCTTACACCACAGGCTTACAACCCAACAGGACCGTTCAGCCCGCTGCCACTGTGCGATATATCCAACAATGCATACATCCACCTCCACGCGGCATTTCCAGCCGGCACATCTTGACCCACCAGACACTCTACTCTTACAGCTGGAGCCTGCCCGGACACCTCTCGGAGCCGAGCGCGGCACAGGCACCGTCGCATGAAGCCAGTGCCGGGTTTAACATCGCCAGAGACCTCTTCTGCTGGAAACAAACGGCAGCACGAGTCCCAGCTCCATTAGGAAGCCGCCTGAGGCGCGGGGCACCCATTCAAACAGGCTCTTTCATTCTTCAGCTTTCAGAAGTGAATATTGCAGGTAATACAATAGTACCTGTCTATAAATTTTAAATAAATAGGAGGACACTTGATTCTTGACGGTTCATCTCAACATTTCAGTTGCTGATGGCAACATTAACAGCCAGCCTTTCCATTTTCTGTCATTACTCCCATCTCACAAGCTCTAAGGGTTTGATTCTGCCTCAAATATTTAGGGCTTTTTTTGCACAATACTCTCAACTAGCAGAGCAAATTTAAACTATAGCCTGCTCAGCTTTGCAGTCAGGAGAATCTCATTTTCTCTCCTCAGAAAAGGAGGGGGGAGGAAAACCCTGTCAACATTTCGCAGACCTTCCGTGTGCCGATCCCGGAGTTGCGGTTTTGTTCACACTGGGCCTTGACAGAGAAAGGATCATTGTCACATTAGCTTTGCAGACCCATGAAGACACCCGCGTCCTCCGACCAGGCTGTTTTCTGTTCCCACAGAAACCACATATTTAGTGGGGGCAGCCCTTGAAATGAATGGAAGTCTCCGCATTCATACAGCAATAAAGGACGACAACCACCTGGATTACTGTTCTTCTGGTACTGTTCTATAAACACAAAGATATCGAAAATACTGAACCATCCCTTCCTTCCCTATTTTTGCTTCACTAAAGCAAGACTGTAGAGAAACTGAATTAGCATCCCTTGCTAGCTCTTGGAGATATATCTCTCTCGTTTGTCCTTAACCCACACGATAGTTATTGTTTTGACTCTCAAGCTGTATGTTCTATTTATTCCTTATTCTTAGCAACATTGAAAATATTTGTATACTATTAGATATACGATAAATTTATAAAAATAATCATTTGATGGAAGATTTTGGTTGGATTATTATTAAAGGGTTAGTGATTCTGAAGCGCTTAGTTATATGATATTTAATCATGCAACCCCAACGAAACCTGGTTTTCTTTTATACTGAGAATAGGTCAGGAGAAAGGATAGCAGAATCAGAGCTTACATATTTAGTATTGAATAAACCATATTTTCTATGCTGTTTTCCATAAAAACAGACATGCTAGATCAAACTAAAAGATTTTTCTCAGCCAGTGGCCAGCAGCTGATGTTTAGAAAAAAGAACATATGAAAGAGGGAAAGTAGAGCGGTAGTTGCCAGCTACTCCCATTTAAAATCATTCGTCTCATCTCATGTTCAATAGCTCTTCACGGTCTTTCCTTTATAAAATTGTTTAATCACTTTTTGAACTTTTTTGTCATTTGGGCATCCCATGAAAATGAATCTCAACATGCAATATTGTTACGCAGGAAAGGGCTTTCTTTTGTTTGTTTTAAACCTGCTGCTTAATAGTTTCCCTGGGTACCCCACAGTGAGTAATCATTCCCTATTCAGTTTCTTCATGTCATTCATAATTTTATATTCCTCTATCACACCCGCCTTTTGTTGTCTCTGCCAAGCTGAAGAGTACTGGTACAGTCAAATCTCTCACACAGAAGCTGCCCCATACCTCTAACCTTCCCCTCTAATCTTCTCCCTGCCCTTTCTAGGTCTATATCCTTCCACGCTTCCACAAACTCAATGGCATGTGCCCATCTCATCAACATACACATAATCAAGCTTTCTGTTTCTTTTTTTTATTCTTCTTTTCCCGTTACTTCCTAATATTCTGTTTGTCTTTTGACGGCGGCTGAGAATTGGGCCAATATCTTTAAGGAATTAATCAGAAGAGCTTCAAGATTTGCTTTGCTAATTTAGAGTCCAACACTTTGAACTTCATCATTAAAACTGTTTTTTCCTCAGGAGGATTATTTTGCATTAATTTGGCCTTTTCTCACCCAACCTCACTCAGCACAGTAAAGTCCTTCCACAACTCTTTACAGTAAACTTTGGCTATCTTGAGTAATTTCATTTTAGTCAAAAATTGTCTCTTTATTCACTCCCTTTTCTAGATCAGTTAAGAATATGTTAAATAGCAGGCAGCTCCATTAACTCCCTAATAAATCTTTTGGGAAAACGTTATCTTCCAGATTATTTCTTTTTATACCCCTTTTCTTTAAACCATTGCTAATTCAGGAAGAAATTTATTCTATATCCCATATCAGATAATTTTTGTTAGTCTTTGGTATGAAAGTTGTGCCTATTGTTCTCCATTACAACACGTTAAAACAATCTATTGCTATAGAGTCCAGACACACTAATGAACTTCAGTCTCACACCCTACAGGTTCTTCAAAAATCTTGGCTTCACAACTGTCACTTTCTGCTCCTCAGGTATCAGGGCTGATGTAAGTCATAGTTATCCATCACAGGGAGTAGTTCAGCACTTCATTTTTTATTTCTGCCAGAGTGCTTAGATGAACACTATTTATTTCTGTTGGTTTGTTACTATACCTGTATCAATTTCATCTAAACCTTTTTCATGACAGCTAAGTCAACGGCCCTTAGTTTGTTCTCCATACTTAAAGGGTCCACTATGAAAAAAAAACAACTCTTTTTGCTCTTTCTTAGTAAACAACGACAGAAATAATTCATTTAGGTGGGTGGGGTTTTTTTTTGCTAAAATCTTCTCCATCTTGAATGTTTCTTTTATACTGTATCAGAACTACAGAGTCAAGCTTTCTACTTTTGCCTTTTAAATGCTGCTGTTAGTCATGTTAATGCTTTTGTCAAGTTAAGGCTCAACAACATTTTTGGCCTGTTTTACAACAGTTTTACATTAAACTTGCCAGGATTTTCTGTATTCTCATTTGGACAGAAGTTCCACAATGGAAGATGTCTCTGGTACCTGTAAACAGTCTCCTGCGGGCATTTTACCCTTTGGACTGCCTTTCTTAATTTCTTTTGAGAAAGGTTCTTCATTTGTATGTACTTTCCTGTTGTAAATTACATTACGGTGGGGAGATGGGGAAGAAGTTGTGTTTTTTCTGCCTTCAGTGATATTAACTTTGAGAAGGCTGTGGCCAGTATTGCAGGGCAGGTCATTGTTATGATTTAAAAAAAAAATTGCAAGGGTAAAATGAATTTAATTTTCATTATGAATTTCTAACAACCCGTTGCTGCATTAAAATAACTACCGTAAGAATTGCAACCATTGATGGATATGTGCACTGTATGGCACATAGTTTACATCAAAATCTAATTTAAATCACTTCCATTAAATAAGAAAGTAGAATAAAACATATGCTGTCCTGGAATATTTGTGAAATATTATATTATTAAGATCTTCTTAATCTATTATGCAGGGACTTTTGTTGTTGTTTTAAAAAATGATTTTTTTTGTGAACACGGGTAAGCCTGCCTCTTTCACAGAATTGCAGAAACTTTCACCTGGGATAAAAGATTAGACGTTGCATTTTATCATTCAACATGAATATACAAAATCTTGCAAGGAAGAGAGATCCTTTTTATCATTTCAGCAGTCTGTTTTCCAGATTATTGAAATGAAAGAAAGATCAAAGAGTTCAGTGTTATTTGCACCACTAAAGATGAAAAAGCAAAAAAAAAGATAATTACAGTTTTCTAGTTAAGTACTTAAAAGAAATTCTTACTAAACCAACAAAAATTTCTGCATGTTGCTATCAACACGAGTGACCTCACAGAAATTATTTCAATCTCTCAGCGATTTCTTTTCATTCTTTGTGCATAATGTAAAGAATTCAGTACTTTTTTTCTCATAAACACCTTTGCATTCTCATTTTTAAGCATATCAAAAGGAAAAATAATGAAAAATGAATTAATGAACTAATTTTTCCTCTGTGTGACAGTAATTGCCACATTATACTGGCCATATTATTCAGTGGAAGTTTGGTTTTGGTTGAGCGTACCAAATTTTTATTTATAAAAAGTGCTAAACAGTATCAATCTTCTCTGTTCTTGTTTTACCAATGACTATGGCAGACCCCAAGTTACTTGAAGATGCTGCGCCATGCATGAGCACAACAAAAGTCACTTTTGTTAGATTTGGAGCAAAACAGAGACTACAGGCAAAACCTAATTCAAAATCAGTGTTTTAACAGAGTGTGTTTCAACTCAGTATGGCTTTTTTTTTAAAGTGAAAGAGGGTCAAAAGTTTAAAAATCTCAATTTTATATAAATATTGACTCAGATTTTTTGACATTTTAAATTACTGAGAGTTGCTGCAGCAATACTCAATGTCAGCAAATGACTCAGCTTGGCACAGACAGAGTCTTCAGATCACCCAGATCACAATTGAATTGGTTCAGGGATATACGGATAGTGCTTTATAATTTCTTCTCTACCTTTTTTGCCACCCACAACCTTTTTTCCCCCAGCTCAGTGAGCTCCCCCGAAATAAGAACAGAATGAAGACAAGCCTTGTACATTTTACCCAGAGATAAATTCAGTAAGGCCACCCCAGCACAGTGAGAAATAGTTAGTGGGTGGGAAAAAGAGATTCATATAAGTAAACGTGTATTGAGTGGTCTAAAAAAACTGTGTCGTGAAGCAAATTTTGAACAGAATTCAAGGATGAATAAAGGTGACTAAAGACTATGTTCAGGGCTCTTACTTTCTTAAGTGAATATGAAACTAGCAACAATTTCCAGGACCACCTGAAATTTAAATGATAAGAACTGAAGAATGGCAGCACCACTGCCAAGAGGAATTTTCCATCCTGTAATTACATGGATTGCAACCAAAGCCCCCTTCTATGCACTTCACGCTGGAAAAGCAATATTTTTCTTTCAAATATACTTAAAATATAATAAAATATTGCACACAACCATCTCATGCAAGAACTCTAGAGAAATCAAATTCAGACAATCTAAGTATAGGCAAGCATCAACAAATCTATGCACAAACAACATTGAAAATAATTTAAACTACATGTAAATATATCTTTGCAAGAAACTTTTAATAAAAGAAAACAAAACTATTTTCTCTTTTTTCTTCTGCCCTTTTCAAAATCAATACCTTTTTTCTCCTTCCCTCTCCACCTTGCCTTATTGATATTTTTCCTGCCTTTTTTAGATTCTTTTCCTTCTTCATCCATTTCCGTCTGTGTTCTTTTATTCATCTACCTGACTTCCCTCCTCTTTCTACCCCCTCTTGATTTATTTCTTTGCATTCAAATAGCAGTGCTGCCTGGGACATAGCCTCTGTCTAAACCAACCTCAGCTAGTGTACACCCGTTGCTTTCATAAGAGGGTACTCAGGGCATAAATGTCTTATTCCCTGGTTCCTCAGTGTCTATTATATCCAAGCACAGTTTTGTCACAGAGTGGCCTGTAAATAAGAAGAATAGAAAACTTTTTGGCTTAGGGATCTTTACGCCTGTTTGCAGTTCAGATAAAACAGTAGGTATCTTACTGTGCTAGCTTTTTTTCCCTAGTTTTGCATTTGTTTTGTTCAATAGCATTTTATTAAAAAATACAATTAAACTGGGTGTCTTTTTTCTCCAATTGATGTTTCTTATCTCCTCCTCCCATCTCTGCCATGCTGGACCACTCATCCATAAGGTACTTGTCATGCACAGCAACCAGGGAAACGCAGGGCCATGAAGGAAGAGCAGAAACACTATTTATCTTGCAAACCCTATTGTACAATTTCACCACTGAACTTTGTTTGTGGCTTCATGGAATTCATGGAGAGATTTATAAAAAGATGTCCTCTGATTAATATTAAGCCATGTTAACGTCAGTGAAATGCTTGAAAACACAACCCTGAGAGTACTTGGCACAAATACAGACCCAGGTTCCAGTTGAGACAGAAGCCAGATACGTTCTTCATGTATCTATCTCGCCTGCACGTCTTTTCTTGCCAACATCATGAGGTTTTCAAGGACCACACTCTGCCGTAGTATTCTTGCATGTAATTAACTCACAGTATAATCAACGGGATGTGTAGCTCGGGAGCTCTGAAGAGACCTTGTCTGGCTATAAAACATTAGAATGAAAGTTTTTGTTGCTGAATATACAGCTATTCACAGAAACTAACAGGTGTTTTCTGCATTTACTGCAATTTAAATGTGTTTAAACTTCAATTATATTAAAACCTATTGATGAGGAGAGGACTTTTTTTAACAGAGTGCTAGCAAGGGATTTATGAAGCCTCCTCGATCATACTCTGCCAATTCTTTTACCAAGAGGTTCTTGCAAAAAATTTCTGCCTTAGCTTGTGACAAGTCCTGTATCCCAGAAGTACATGAGCTTGAGAAACTCTGGATTTGCCTACATTTAGGCAAAAATGTTCCTCTTTGCCAAAAGGGAGAAAAAACTCCCTGGATCAAGAAACATTAAAATGTACTTTGGCAGGGAGAGTTGAATTTAATAGAATAGTACAGTTGCCAGTTTATGTAATTCTGAATAAATTTTTTGTAAAAGAATTCATGAAATTCCTGAAAGTGAAAGATTGAATGAAATTCCTGTAAGAAGGAGATTTCTTCTTCAGAAATGTTTTAATGAGTAACAAAAATAACAATGAATTCTGCTGAGAATCACTTCATTGTTGTCAATGTCAATGTAAATGTCAACTTACTATCAAATTGAGACATCCAATGCATCCACAAAAACGGAATAATTGGCCCATTAATTTGTTAATAGAATCGTAACCTTCATAAACATCAAAGTCATAACTGAATCCTAAACAGCAAATGAAGATTGGTTGCTAGACACTTGGGAGATAAGTGTGGATACCCTGCTTGAACAGATTTCTTCCTTTTTTATGCTTATTTCTTGTTTGAAGTGTTAGATTGCTACTGGCTCCCTTTGCAATGTTTTTTTGTGGCCAGGCAGGATCTCTCTTCATTCTTCTCTGCACATTTATCCAGCCTGTTTAGACTGTAATCTCCTCGCCATTAGGAGTTAAGGCAATGCTATGCACTGCATAGCCTTTATTACTTAACTATTTACAGAGCAGTAAAGAAAGTGCTTTGCTGTTGTGGTTTAACCCCAGGTGGCAACTAAGTCCCACACGGCCACTCGCTCACTCCGCCCCAGTGGGACGGGAAAAGTAAAAGTGAGAAAACTCGTGCGTTGGGATAAAGACAGTTTAATAGGGAAAGCACAAGCCGCGCACGCAAGCAAAGCAAAACAAGGAATCCATTCACCACTCCCCATGGGCAGGCAGGTGTTCAGCCAGCTCCAGGGAAGCCGGGCTCCATCATGTGTAACGGTTACTTGGGAAGTCAGACACCATCACTCCAAATGTTCCCCCCTTACTTCTTCTTCCCCCAGCTTTATGTGCTGAGCATGACGTCATACGGTGTGGAACATCCCTTTGGTCAGTCGGGGCCAGCTGTCCCAGCTGTGTCCCCTCCCAGCTCCCCGTGCACCCCCAGCCCGCTCGCTGGTGGGGAGGGGTGAGAAGCAGAAAAGGCCTTGACGCTGTGTGAGCCCTGCTCAGCAGTGACGAAACCACCCCTGTGTTATCGACACTGTTTTCAGCACAAATCCAAACCACAGCCCCACACTAGCTGCTGTGAAGAAAATTAACTCTATCCTAGCCAAAACCAACACATTTACTAATTGATTAAATAACCCCAGTTTCTTCTTTGAGCTCTTTTTATGTTGTTAAAACAGTTTCATTTTTCTGTATGTTCAGAAAGTGCTTTTTTGTGGTTATTTTGGAATGCTTTTGGTAAAAAATGTCCTCCTGACACAGCAGAAAACAGCCCTGCCACATTTACCTTTGCAGTACGCATCCATGCATATTCGCCACATCTCATGTTATGCCTCATTGCTCCACCGAGCCTTAATGTCAAATGTGGTCTATTTGCAAATTTGAGTTGCGGTGTTTTTGGCTACTCTGCTGCTTGGTACGGCATGGTTTTTGTGTAGGAACTCTTCAAGTGGAGCCATGTGTTGTGACAACAGCAGCAACCATTCTCTGTTCAGATGCAGACTGGCACAAAAGAAAAGAAGATAATCACATCATGCTTCCTACAGAGACTGGGAGGTCTCTGGATTTATTTTGTGTTTCACCTTTAAAATGAAAATTCTTAGGCCTTGAAAGCAGAAGCCACCCATGGAATGGGGCAACACAATTTCCAATACACTAATAAAATATTTATAAAAATATAATTGCTTGTATGCAAGCAGAGTTAGACAGCTATGTGCTCATTGTATCCACCCAGAGAAGAAAGCAATGGTGTTCCTAGAAGTCCAGCTGGAGGAGGAAGAAAGTTGTCCTGGTCATGAGTGGCAGGGCACATCCTGCCCCACGACCTGGGGAGGAGGCAGCGGCTCCACACACCGCGTGAAGAGGAGGCTCAGTACTGAATGAGTGAGCGTGAAGAATAAGACAAAGGTAAACCATACGGCATCCTATAAGGCCCTTCAACAGCAGGCTGCTACTAAAAAACAGCAGGGCGATCACGGGCTAAGAAGCACTATTGGAACATACAACACTGGCTCCCTCAGTAGTGGTGAGGGATGGTTTGATGAACGTTAACCATTTTTCCCATGAAAAGAGTTGAAAAAGCAATTTGTGCAGCAATTGCTAATGTGAGAGGGAGGATCAGTGAGACAACCTCAATGCTTACAGGTAGGTTGTTTTGTCTTTTCCTAGTGTTCAGGTACAGAGACAATGGGACCAGAGCAGTGACCGTTCTCAGTGCTAGAGACCTTGTTCTTGACAGACAGGCCAGAAAAAAGGAGGCAGCAAGTAAAAAAGATGTATATCTCCTCTGTAACAAGTAATTAAAAAGGCACAGGCAACTTTAGTTGCAGTTATAATGGAACAATAGAAGGTCAACACAAAAACATTCTCATTATCCCTGGAGAGAAAACAAATGAACAGATTATTTTTAATGTGCATTAGACTGACATCTGCCCTAAGCAAAACTAAATCTTGACAATATAGTCAAAACGGGCTAATTCTGACATTTATAGCAAGGAAATATGTTTGGGGGGAATGTAAAGTTACTGTCCAAACACCAGTAAGCTCTAACATGGCACAGTGGGATTAAATAGCTGCAGGTTTGCTCAAAGTGGCGAAGAGAACGTGAAATGGTTGCTCTTTGTCTGAGCATGCCCATCACCTGAAGAACTGGAAAAAGGAATCATTATGAAATTGCATTAGAAAGGGTATTAAAATACCCTTAACAACTGGCATGGGATCATGTTGCTACCTATTTGTGGCAGTGGTACTGTACAATTTTGCTCATCAGAATAATATTAAGCTAACAGCTGCAGAATTTCATTTCCCCCCCCAACAGTGATACTTTGCCTTTCCCTTTTCCCTCATCTTGCAGGGTAATCCTGTCATGTAACGGTACTGCTGAACAAAGCTGGACGGGAGGTACCTCTCTCCATTTAGGAAAACTTCAATAGTGTAAGTAAAGGCCATCTGTGATGATGAGATATTTCTTTGGAAAAACATATCTTTTAGAAGTTTTATGAAAATAGGAAATGTCTTGTGATATCCAAACTGGAACGCATTTTTTGGCTGAGTATTTCTAAAATTATCTATCCTTTTTCTGTTCCAGTTTGCCTTACAGCATGTCTCTTGCACCAAACCAGAATTCTGCAGAATTCTGTCTCTAAAAGACAGAGAACTGACTTTTGCTCATGTTATCTCTTTCCTGTGGACACAGGATGAAAATAATGATAAATGAACTAAAAACCCAATCAGTGACCAGAGTCAGTAAATGTCAAAACTGTAGGAAAGAAAAGTCAATGAGATTTCAGACAGACGCCTGTTCTAGAGAAAAGGGCTGTTTAGTGGCACTTGACTAAGTCACTATCTAAGCAGCACCACTCATGGCTCTGATGACTATATCGCTAATATAACCACCAAAGCCAGTGAGGAGAGCCCTGAGTCTCAAAACCTCACCTGAAAATCTTAACACCAATGCTCATCGCCACTAAGCTACAAGCCTTCAAGAACAACTTCAGCTCTCCCATGTCCAGGACTGTGAAAGAGCCACAAGTCTTCCCAAGTGAAGGCTTTCAGTGCTGACGTATGTGACATGCTGTAAAATAGCAGAATAAAGAGGATTTTGAGCAATGGCAATGACCATCTGTACTGCTCTGCAGCAGTACAGATGCAAAAGAAGACTTATGTCACCAAAGTAACAAGCTCCCCCCAAAAGCATTATTTCTTGGCCTGTATCAGAAATAGTGTGGCCAGCAGGATTAGGGAGGTGATTGTGCCCCTGTACTCGGCACTGGTGAGGCCGCACCTCGAATCCTGTGTTCAGTTTTGGGCCCCTCACTACAAGAAGGACATTGAAGTGCTGGAGCGTGTCCAGAGAAGGGCAACGAAGCTGGTGAGGGGTCTGGAGAACAAGTGTTATGAGGAGCGGCTGAGGGAACTGGGGTTGTATAGTCTGGAGAAGAGGAGGCTGAGGGGAGACCTTATCAGTCTCTACAAGTACCTGAAAGGGGGTTGTGGCGACGAGGGTGTTGGTCTCTTCTCCCAGGTAACTAGCGATAGGACAAGTGGAAATGGCCTCAAGTTGCACCAGGGGAGGTTTAGATTGATATTAGGAAAAATTTCTTTACTGAACAAGTGGCCGAACATTGGAACAGGCTGCCCAGGGAGGTGGTGGAGTCACCATCACTGACAGTGCTCAAGAAACATGTAGCTGTGGCACTTTGGGACATGGTTTAGTGGGCATGGTGGTGTTGGGTTGTTGGTTGGACTTGATGATCTTAGAGGCCTTTTTCAACCTTAATGGTTCTATGATTCTATGATTCTATCACAATTCACACCGCATTTAAAGACTAAAGTCTATAAAACTGATCAAAGCATTTCTCAGGATTCTCTGAGATGAGATCTCATCTGCTCGCTGTACCTCAAAGTGCAGGAGAGCGACTGGATTGGAATGAGAAAAAAAAGGAAAAGAAATAATAGCAATTAATTGGGTTTTCTAATGTTGAGGAGCAATGTTGTTCTGCAGTCTTTCTTCATACTTGTACAGCTCAGCAGAGACAAAGATGTAATTACAAGAAAAGTGTATCCTCAAAGCAAACAAAACCTATGATCCGAAGGAAGTGAGTTTCCCAGCTTTGAAGTCAAGCTGTAGGACTGACAGACGAGGGTTTTTTAACACCACTAGTGATTCACATTGCTTCCTACATCACATTTACAGTTACTTAGTAAAGATTTGCCAGCATAACCAAGTCATCTATCATGATGTTATCATTTCAAATAGAATAAATCCAAGTGCAGATATATACAACAAATTATTCCAAAGAGTAAATGAAATAAGATTACCATAGATACATGTTTCTCTACTTCTCAAATACAGCGCTTTATGATTAACATATTTTTTTCTAAAGCAACAGTATTTTTTAAAACAATGGTTTAGTAAACAAGACCACAGCCAAGAAATGGTCTTGTAGTCCTCCCTGGATTTAATCTGAATTCAAATGCAGTAACAAATAACATGCATTTTTAAAAAGAACCTTTCAAACCATACTGCTATTCTTATGCCTCACAATTAACTCATTAATTAAGACATTTCCACAAAAAATACTAAGGGCCAGAAAGTGGAGCAAGGCATAGAGGAAAATGAGATTGAGTTCCACTTTCATTATAATTTCTGTACAGCTAAAGAAAATATGGGTTTATTGAGGATGAGAATCTTTCATTTCTGAAGGACAATTTCCATCTCAATTTTTTAAAAATTCAAGTATAGACCAGAAAATAAGTGGTATTTTTCCAGCATTATATTTTCATTATGTTAATTCAGATAGCAAGCATCCACTGTTTTTTCAGCTCAGATAGATATTTAAGATTATTATTTCTTTTATGTATATATACACAATTTAAGAAATTGCATGCTTTTGGCTTCTGCTATTGATTTCTATTCCCCTTTTCTAAGCTGATAAATGCAAAAAGTGTATATCTGCTTGGTGATATTCCCAATATATAAATGCATACTTTCAGCAAAGGCATGCCCTTTCCCAACATTTTTTTTTTTGGTTTGCATTTAACAAAATAACTGCAAATGTCAGGTATTAGAAGGGTTGAAACAACCTTTTCTATTTTGTTGTCTTTAGAACCCCATCTTTTATTCATGACTTCTCTCTTGGTGCTGGAAGGGAGGCTGTGTTGCTATAGCAATGCCCTGCATATCCTTGTGGATAGCTTACAGTTTCACTTTTTTTAAACAACAAAGAGCCATTGATACTACATGTTGCCAAAGGTTACAAAAGTTGAATTCTAAAATGGAAATATTTCTTCTATAAGACTGCATAGAATATATGCCGTACAAATTCAAAGCTTCTAGTAAACATACAGCCCTTTTGTGAAAATGGATGAACCTAGCATAATACTGTTTGGCTTCAATATATTATTCAGAAGAAAAGTATTTAAAATATACTCGTTATCTACTGTTTTCAAGATATAAATGTTCAAATATGTACAACCTACTCTTACACCTTTCTGACCTGCAGCAGAAATAAAACCTTTCTATGTTTTAACAGTTCTAGATAATAAAATGCAATCTCATATTCCAATTATGATTTAATGGTAAATACACTCCCAATGTCAGGGAACAGTCACCTTATAGAAGCTTCCCTGCCCACAATGGATATTAAATATAGCTGAGTGTCCTTCAAGACTTCTCAAGTATGGTTTTTGTTCCTAGCTTAATTGATTTCTCTTCTGTCAGATTCGAGTCCCACAGATAGATGTTTACATAGTACAAATTCAATAATGGTTCAACAAGTTGAATCAAATAAAGAGTTAGATGGAAAAATTTAGGGTTACAGTCATAAAAAAGAAATTTGTACTGGTGATTCAGCAGGCAGCACCAAATGACTCAGAACAGATCAAAGAGGGTAACATAGCCAAAACATCTCCCATCACTAATACAGAGCTGTAAATCAGAGGGGAAATCCAGACTTTTCCACTCTCGAAGTGCAACGAAGTGGAACAAATACCTCCCGTGCTGGGTCTACAGCAGATAGTCACTGCCTCGCTCCCACTGTGCTCACAGGAGGACCAAGGCCGTTTCAGGAGGTGTTTCAATGGAGTGGTTCAGTTCCCCATGTAATCCTTCTGGCGTCGCGGCCTGGCAGCCACAAGGGCCAGGCTCAATCCCTAAATCGCTAAAACACGTCAGACAAGCCCACCTCGCTCTCCTTTCGGCTGAAACCTGGCGCACGAAGGCCACCACCGCTCGACGGAGAGCAGCGGTGCCGCACGGAGCCCCTGACAGATGCAGAGGTGCAGCAGTCTGCTGGGGCTGGGCAGGAGGTGAGCTCAAGAAAATAGCTGCCCTTCCACTCAAAAAGAGGGTCTTGGTTAGTTTCCAAATCTCACTAGATTTACAAACCCGTGAACAGTTGCTGACATGACCGCAGGGGCAGAGTGCAACTGAGGAAACAAGGGAATATTCAGCAAATGTCACCCTCACCTGGACTCTTTGGGTTCTGGACAATCCCTCTCCACTCTCAAGCAGATAGTAGGACATGTGGGCTTGAACAGACTTTGTTTAACTGGAAAAGAAGGAAAAGAAAAACCATACACCAACCATTCACAAGAGGCAACACCACCACCCGGGCAGAGTACGGAGCAATTGTCCTGACCCCGTCCTCCTCCAGGTGCTCCTGATCCTGTGCTACTCCTGAGGACCTGGTCCGCTGGACCTGGTCCTCTTGCTGAGGACCTGGCCTGCTGGTGCTGCTCTGCCACCTCACCTTCCATGGCAGTCCTGCACAGCACAGGGAGACAGCAACATGCCAAATCCACCCAGGGTCCTTGTCCCAGAGGAAGACTTCACCAGTGAGCTCTTGGCTCCTGGCAGCTTTGGCACATCACTTCTTTTTTTCCTCCCCAAACCCTGAACGACAGAATTTGATTACGGTGGCTCCCTCATCCCAGGAAACAGCTAGGCTGCTTGAGCTTTTCCCAAATTAATTACAACAGTTCTGTTCTCCCTGGTTTTATAGCTTTATTTTGCAGCTCAGAAATGTCCCTGGGAAACTTAAGAAGCTGCCAAGAGGGACAGGTTGCATTGCCCTAGACTACCAGCTCATTTCAGACATTGTTTTCCAGAAGAGGCTCTCAGAGGGACAGAAGAGCTCTAAACTCAGGGTTCCCTGAGAAGCACTGATCTTTGTCCTTCTTTAAACCCACAGCCAGGCATATGAGGAAAATATTACCACAAACAAAAGACTAGAGTGAAGATAAAGTGTGCCACAACACCAACTTGCATTCTCCAAAATGCCGCAGAACATTTTGCGAAAAAAAAATACATTACCTTTCTTCTCTTACGTGATGATAGTGCCACAAAGCTAGCTAGAAACTCCTTGCTGGACACCTACAAGGCTGTTGTGTTTGAGCCTGTCCCCCCACCAAAAGTAGTCTGTAGAAAGAATCTTTAGGCTATGACTTCATTGCCTATAGGAAACCAGGAGAGACAGGAGGGCAAAGCCTGTTGCTCTTCCTCATCCAGCTTCACGCCACTGCGCTCATGCCCGTGCAGCACCGGTGAGTGTGGCGGGGACTGCCAGTGTGGGGATGGCGGAAGCCAGAATCCAAGCTGTCTGTAAATCCCGTTTGCCTTTATGGCATTCGGTGCCACGGCCTTTTTTTCTGAAGGATTTTTTCTTGCTGCAAGGGGAAATGATGTGTGCGATACTGCTGGGCCAGGAGTGTGTACTCAGCCATGCTGCGCATAGGTATGCTGTTGAGTGAGGACCAGGGACACCCAAAGCAAAATTTTCCTTATGCCTCCTCTTGGACGCTCATCTCAAGTCCGTGGTGGAGCCCAGGTTTGTGCCTGTATGTTGGTTGTGACTGACAGGTAATTTTGAATTCAGGCATGAGCTTATACCTGATGCAAAGACACTCTTACCTCTCCACTGAAACGTGAAGCACCAGTTCCTTCTAGAATCCCCTAACCGGCTAAGCACGCCTTTCCCACAGCCCAAAGCTGCCGGCACCCTGGGCTTATGTTTTGCCAACGCTTTCCTCTATTGGATGTCCCTCGCAGGAGTCCTGCTGGGTATCAGGGCGTCCAGCAGGACCCGTCGCTTTGGCTTCTCAGCAGGAGATGTGTCAGCACGGCAGGGAAGGCAACCAACGCCTTGCTTAAAATAAAGCTCTCAGTCTAATACAAAGCGTGCAATACTACATGCAGCTAATAGACTGCACATAGGCAGCTGCCCCAAACTATTCTATGCGCCTCTTTAATGACTTGCACCTCCAAACCTGTGACTGTGAGGCGAAGCCAAGCTGGAACCCAAACTAGCTGGGTCGGCAAAATCTCAGGTTGGAAAAACCTCGCAATGACCACACTTACGTGTCTGAATCTTTTATGCTCATTTTTTGGGGCTCTCCCTGCTGGCAGGCTGCTTATGAAAAACAGCATTTGTAGGTTACACAAAACAGCAAACAGCAGTTTGAGGTGACTGGAAAATTTTGTTTTGTGGGTTTGTTTGCAAAAATAGTTGCCTTCAATGGCTGTTTAGCTTTTTTGTTTCACATATAGTTGTATTTAGTGTTTGAAAAGCTGCTACTTCAGTAACAAATTTACTTGTTGCCATCCTACTTTAACCAGGATTACAACTTTTGGTTTACCCTGCTTGATCTGTTTTCCATTGCAACTGAGCCTGGCATCATAATCCCTAGCTCCCCGCCGCTGAATTACCTGCAATACTGGTTACCCTCTGTCACTCCCAGGTTCTCAGCTGCCCTACTTTCTAGCCCTACTTTCATGCTTCTCTCACACTGCTAGTCTAGCTTTTGACCCCTTATGCATCCTCCTTCTGTTCTCTGACATGTTCTACAAATATCTTCTTTACTGTATGGCTGCGCTCATAATACCTTCAACATGTTCTTACAGATGAGGTCTTGGTTTATGTACACCATATGTGTAAAAATTACTCCTGGATAAAAATGTTTTTAGACCCAAGATTGCTGCTGAGCAACAAAGCCATCTCATGGTCCAGATTTATAAAAGCCTTATGTCTATTGTGTTTGTCCCCTCTCGATTGTTATGTTTAAACACAGGATTTCGTGTAGCAAATTCTAAGTAAACCTACATACATTGGACTTCCTTCTGAAACCCCATAATAGAGGTCAGTGCTTATTGTCAGATAAAAGCTACAGAAAGATGGAGCTGAAGTTGAGATGTATGCAGCAAAAAACTTGTTATGGACTAGAGGGACAAAATGATGTGTCCAGGAAGCCAGAGGGGAGGATGTTGCAGCTGCAAAGAGAAAGATTTCTCTACTGAAAATAACAGATTTGAAGCTCCTGAAGAAATGAAGCGTGGGGATTTGGACTCTCCTAAGTCACACAGTACTACTAGCAGAAGGGCTAAGTGTTATGCAGAAGCTATCTTAGCTACTGGCACTAACAGTCTATCTTAACTGTTTGTTAACATGATCCATTGTCTGTTTTCTCGGATTATGTGTTGCAAATTAACCGCTTCAATGCTGTTTGAGCTTGCAGAAATGATGGGCGTGAAAATTACGGCCCTATTCAATCACATCACACTGTTTGCTTAAATCAGATGCTGTTTGCTTGACCTCCAAAGGTTTAATACAATGCTACTCCAAGAATTGTTGTCTTCCGTTTGTTCAAGATGACAGTGTTTTGTGCCTCTCTCTCGTCTTTCTCATTTTCTGACAACAGTGATTAATAAGCGGTGTGCCCTTCGCAAGCTTACGAAAGCCATCAAGGCTTTCCAGCATCCCAAGGAAGTTCACAGCATCCCTCAAGGTCTAGAAATGATGAATCAAGTTTCAGCATTTTCTCTTCCATTTCCTTTGGATTATTTTTTGTATTATAGTTTAGACCACACCACAGCTGCTACTAAGACCAAGCAAACAGTTCATTCAGTATCTTTGAAAAATTAAGCATAAATTTATATACCTATCACTTGGTACTCACGTGCACTTTGAAATTTGTATGCATGCTTTGGATTAAAGCCTACATTTCAGAATGTTCCAGAAACCTGAAAAGGAGATGGTGGTAGTGCTCCAGCACCGACGAGGGCAGTCGCACTCAGGATTCCGCATCTCTCTGTGCGCTTCAGAGGACAACTTTAGAACTGAGATTTACATGTTTCACAAAAGCAGTCCCTTAAAGAAGTCACCAGAGAACCCATCTGATGCTCTGGTCATTCCAGCTGGAATCACTTTGCTTCATATTAAAAAATTTTTAGAATTCAATATTGAAGAACAGGCACTGAAAGACAGGTCTCCCAGAACTGTGATGGAACTGCTAATCTCTCTCTTCTATGCCCAATAGATACTTAAAATACCTTGTAACACACACAAAAGATCAAGATTAAGCAGGGCACAGATTTCTACTCTAAAATACACATTTTTGGCTTGCTTGTTAAAGTATTCTACTGGGATGGGACGCAGGAGACATGGATTGCGACCTCTTTCCTGAATCAAACAACGAGGAGATCTGAATGTACATTTATAACGTCTTGGTGGGAGTCTTGGTTACCAATTACGAATAGATTTGGGAGTTTTCTCCTTGCTCTTCCTGTGAATGTTCCTTAACACCTTAAAATTTGCATTCAAACACAACAAAATCATCAAATTCCACTGGAATTTGCAAAGATTTTCATTCCTCTTGAAACTTTCTCCTGAAAAAATTATCCTATTGGGCATATGAATTATCAACCAAATTAAAGGCAGCACTCACATGTGTTCATTTTCAGCTTTGAGAACCACAATTAATAACTGAAGAAACATCTGCTAACTACAAAGAGAGCGCTGTTCGGTACTTTATAGCAGGATGTTTTACTGTATTGAAGAACCTGTTGAAGGATGAAGGGAAATTCTCTTTACTCTCCTGTCATTTTCAGTTATATCACGTGTTTGAAGACAGTTAATAACCCCCAAAAAATTCTGACTTAAAATAGACCCTGGATTCTTCCTTATTCGTTGCACGGTTCTCGATTACTGATAACACCATAGGAACAAATACATGCTGGGAATCCCACAGAGCCGTTTGATTCTAATTGGGTTTATGGAGTGTCAAGCAGATAAACTTCCCCTCTGGGATTCCAGTAATGGGCATGCAAGAGAACCCGTAACACCCAATACAGGAAGCACGTGGCAAGAAGCAAAAAAAGAACATCCTTTCTAAAGGACTGCTTTTTCCACATGTCAGGAGCCTCTACGGTGATGGAAACAATCTGGTCTGACGCAGAGGAAAAATGACCAGAACCATTTTTTGATCAAGGTAATTTTATCAAATTTTATACCAGAGGGTAACCACAGGAGACAAGAGCATAACAGAAGAATTAAATCAATATTGCTGAGCATGCATAAAACTGGTAATGCTTGCAAAGTCACAAGATTTTAAGTAACAAAGTCCTATAATCAGTGTATAAAAATAAATGCAGGGTACTTATTGTAGGAAGCCTAGTGAAATCAAACCCAAGTTTTCTGGAGCCTTAGCAGTAGAAGCAATTATTCTTCTAAGGTGATGTGTGAAGTTGAAGTGGCTGTTACATCCAGGCGCAGGAGGTGGTAGTGTGTTGCCCCCCAGAGACTGCACTGATTGCTTCTCTTAACACTTTCTCTTTTTTAATATTAGCAGCAAAAGTCTTGCGTCCTTGCTTTGCCCTAGGCCCAAACAACTCTGATCTAGTTAGTTCTGAGCTGTTACAGGCTTTGGTAGCCCTATGGGGGAAACCAACCATTTTCTTTACTGCTACACCTGAAATCTGATTCTAAGGGCAATAGGTAGGTGCAGTGTCTTACGCTTTTTTCTTATTGTCTATCCGGTTTCCAATACCTGCAGTCATAAAAATAAATTTGGATATTTACTGTTTGCTCACACAGAATCACCTGTCCCCATATACTGCTTCTTCGTTCTCATGTTTAAGAAAATAACATGAAAGATTTGACTGCATCTGATCTGCTTAGTGGCCATCAAGATATACCAAGGTGAGGAAGGCTTCCCACTCATTCTTCCAAAGTCTCTCTAGCTGCCTGTGTTCTTGTTTGGTTTTGAAAAAGCAGTAAAATGTCACAATTGCAATGGCACCAAAAGGTGTACAAAGTCATGGATGATTGTGTAATTAGGAAGGAGTTTTGTCATTTAAAAAAAACAGACTTAGGAAGTAAGACCTCTCGGCTCAAACACTTGCAGCTGACTTGCTGGCTCAGTCGTGCCTGCCGCTCTACATATATTTGGGTTTTTTTCATGAGACCTCTCTAATCTTCTCTGAGCACATGAGGCTCGGCTACGTCTTCCTTTCTGGTCCTCTATCTCACCTGGCTCCCTCTTGCTTTATTTTGGTCCCCTTTTCTCCTCATCTTTTTAACTAACCTGAGCATTCCCAAATGACTGCTTGCTTTCATGCCTTTTCTTTATAAAATTCTCTCCTCATAATGTCACTTTCAACCATCTGTTTTGCAATCCCGAAACCACAGTCCATATTTAAAACTAATAAAACGTGGAGTTGAGATGTCCACAGTCTTTTTCAACTAATTCTTACTGCTTTAGCATCCTCCCCCCACCTCTGCATCCACATACCTCCTTTTTTTCTCTCTGAGGTCTCTGAGGCTAGGTCCACTTTGTCTTAATTTTGATAAAAACACAAAACTAAACAAAAGCCTTGGTAGAGAATATTCGCTGCAAGGTGTTATAATGCCAAGGAAAGAAAGTTACTCATATCTCTTCTGTCCTTCATCATCATTCAGGATGGAAATTTCTTTTTTCCCAGAAGGTGAGAGCTTGTCAGATTGTCTTCTGTTGCAGAAAACTCACATGCACTTTGAAGACGGGAGAAGTGATCTACAAGAGGCAGGGTTAGATCTGTGGGACTTTGATTACAAAGCAAGTACACATCTTCTGGGTACCAGGTAGCTCAGTCCCAAGGGTTTTTCCTGAGGCAAGTGGGGAATGAGGTGCAGGAAATATAACATGAAGTAGCATGTACATGGTTGCCCCTAGCTGTCGGGACATTTAGCACCCATACAACTTTTTGAGGGATATTTTCACATGGTTGAAAGCCAAAATCCACACAGATAAATAGCAGAGGCGTATCCCCATCAGTTCATCAAATGAGCAAATTTGACAGCTGAGCTCACAACACCCACTTGGGGTTCAGGATGTTTCTCACAGCTCTTCTGTCAATCTTCAAGGAAAATTCTTGCACAAAAGACACCAAGGAGAGCATGCAAAGGTGTGAGGGCAGGGGTAGTCTTATATAGTATCCCTATTGCAAGCCAACCAATGGCTTTCAAGCCACCGATCCAAATCAGGCCATCCTAGCTGTAGCCTAGTAAAGAGCTCAGAGCCAGCAACTCCCCCCAGACTTTTTTCCTTGACTCTGAGAAGAAAAACTCTCACTACCTGGTGTCCAGCTGACTTAACAGAGTAGTTTCAATGATTTCAAACAGGAGCTGTTAGTTCTAGCAGGCAGAAGTCAGAAGCAAAACAAAAAGAAAAAGAAACAAATATTTTGTAATCACTGGCAAAATGCAATGAAAGTCCTCTTTCATCAGAAGGTGATTTTAATATTGAACGTATCTGTTATTTAGGAGCGTAACACAACACAGTATCTGCTACTTTCCCTCTTGAATGCACCAATCGTGGGTCAATGTTTGAAAAAGATTGTTGCCTTTATCAAAATAATAGGCACAAACAGTCAGATAAGAAGCTTGATTCTGCACTGAATTCACTTAGCTGCCACTGACATTTCATGTACATACAAATGTGTGCGCACTATATAGGTGAACAATATACAAGTGGGTTATATGGGTGTTTATAAGCAATCTGCAGCAATTATCCTACCGATTGCAAGTTTAAAGGGCATGCAAATCCCACCGTGATTAGAGCGAGAGCTCAGCTAAGTCCTCAGAGCCGCGGTGCCGATGCGCTTCCGAGCGCGCAGGCGGCAGGCGCAGGGCGCAGCGCGGGGCGCAGC